>NC_090646.1:38754323-38837027 GCF_040937935.1 Hyperolius riggenbachi | reverse complement strand
CTCTTATATGTATTACATTTATGACTGCATGCCGACAAAAAGCATGTTACCTGTGCAAAGAAAACAGACATTTCCCGCATTTAAAAGACAGTTTTCCCTTTGAAACTTTAAAATCGATTTTCTCAAAAACTATAAGCTCTTTTTGCTAAATTTTTTTTTCCTCTTGTACCCACTCCCAAGGTGCACATACCCTGTAAATTTGGGGTATGTAGCATGTAAGGAGGCTTTACAAAGCACAAAAGTTCGGGTCCCCATTGACTTCCATTATGTTCGGAGTTCGGGTCGAACACCCGAACATCGCGGACATGTTCGGCCTGTTCGGCCCGAACCCGAACATCTAGATGTTCGCCCAACACTACCGGCAACGCTAACCCAGCACAGATGTTCATGGTGGTTGGTCAGGGGGTGTTGCGAAGTCGGTTCCAATACACGATTTATTCATTTGTATTTGTGTGAGACGGTCTGCATTTGCTGTGGACAGGTGGATAGGCCTATCTGTAATGATGCGTCTGGCAGCACTAAAACATTGTTCGGACATAACGCTGGCGGCAGGGAAAGCCAGCACTTCTATTGTGTACAGTGCCAGTTCGTGCCAGGTGTCTAGCTTAGAGACCCAATAATTAAAGGGGACTTATGGATCGTTGAACACGGCTACGCCATCCGACATGTAGTCCTTGACCATCCTCTGCAGGCAAGCTTTGTTGGAGGTGGAACTGCATGAATGCTGTTCTGTGGGCTGCTGCCTGGGTGTCAGAAAACTTTGCCACACCTTGGACACTGCCGATACCATTCCCTTGTGGGCACTAGCTATAGCTTGTGTTGTTCTTTGCTCCCCTCCTAGCCCTGGGTTAGCGGAAGTCAGTCTGTCGGCATGGCTGGAGGAGGATGCAAATCTCCTCACCAATTTCTCCACAAGGGCCTTCTGGTACTCTTGCATTTTTACCTGTCTGATACTTTCCTCAATCAATGTTGGAAAATTTTCTTTGTACAGTGGATCCAGAGGGGTATAAACTCAGTACTCCACGTCCGCCAGAATTCTGACAATGCACGGGTCGCGTTCAATGCAGCATAACATAAACTGAGCCATGAGTGCCAGAGTCCCAACAGGTTGCTCATCATCATCATCATGTTCTGTGCTTGCTTGTGATGCACCATCACCAGCATCATGCCCACCTTCTTCCTCGTCTTCTCCTGCCCATTCCCGCTGAATTGAGGAAGTCAAACGTACACGGCCATGTCCCTCGGCAGTGGAGGTATCCATGTCCTGCTCCAACTCCAGCTGTTCCTCATCCTTTTCAACATACAAGGGACCAGCAGTTCCTGAGGCAGATTGCCTGATGTGGCTAATATCACACTGTGAGGTGTCCTCTCTGAATTCCTTTTCTATTATCCTGATTGCATCTTCCTTGACCTTCAACATTGATGTCTTCAGTACACACAGCAGTGGTATTGTAATGCTGACTAATGAGCAACGTGGATTGCTCAAAATTTTGGAGGAATTCGCAGAGGTCCAGCATGGTGGCCCATTCTGAACCATAGAAGTTTGACAGCTGACTGGATAAGCCTTGGTACTGCTCTATCAGGTACTTAACTACTGCACTCTTCTGCTTGCAAAGGCGTGCTAACATGTGCAGCATTGAATTCCAGTGCGTGGGGACATCACACACCAAGCAATGGTTGGGTAGACTGAATCGCTGCTGCAACTTGGTGAGTGCGGCGGAAGCGGTACTGTATTTGTGAAAATGCTTTGCCACTCGTCGCACCTTCGGCAGAAGATCCGCCACGTCTGGGTATGTCCTCAGCGTACGTTAAAAAGGGGCGCTGGGAAAAAGGGGCGCGGGGTTTTAAACGATAAGCATGGATAACGTTTAAAAATATATTGTACTGTATTTCGTTTAAAATTAATGTTTTATAAAGTTATAAATCATTAAATAATGTGCATTAAATCGGCAATTGTAAAAACGTTAATCTTTCGTTTAAATAGTGAAACGTATAATAACGTTTAAAAAAAAATTACTAAGTAACCCTCCCTGTACCTACCCCTAACCCCTAGACCCCCCTGTTGATGCCTAAACCTAAGACCCCCCCTGTTGGTGCCTAAGTAACCCTCCCTGTACCTACCCCTAACCCTTAGACCCCCCTGTTAGTGCCTAAACCTAAGACCCCCCTGTTGGTGCCTAAACCTAAAACCCCCCTGTTGGTGCCTAAACCTAAGACCCCCTGTTGGTGCCTAAACCTAAGACCCCCCTGTTGGTGCCTAAACCTAAGACCCCCTGTTGGTGCCTAAACCTAAGACCCCCCTGGTGGTGCCTAAACCTAAGACCCCCCTGTTGGTGCCTAAACCTAAGACCCCCCTGTTGGTGCCTAAACCTAAGACCCCCCTGTTGGTGCCTAAACCTAAGACCCCCCTGTTGATGCCTAAACCTAAGACCCCCCTGTTGGTGCCTAAACCTAAGACCCCCCTGTGATAAGCATTAATAACGTTTCAAAAACATATTGTGCGGTTTTTTCGTTTAAAAATAATGTAAAAAAAAAAAAATTGTACTGTTTTCCGTTTAAAAATAATGTTTGAAAAAAATATTGTGCTGTTTTTCGTTTAAAAATAATATTAAAAATGTATAAATCATTAAATAATTTGTAATCATGAGAAGCAGTAATAAAACATTAAGTCTCCGGGCGCCGCTTTTAAAACGTTATTTTTCTCCGGCGCCCTTTTTTCCTATCGGGCGCCCATTAAACGATATTTACTATGGGAGTGAATGGCGGCGCCCGATTTGTCCACTAGCCTCCTGCGCCCTTTTTTACTGTTACCATGTCCTCAGGAACCGCTGAACCACTAGGTTCATAACATGGGCCAGGCAAGGGATGTGTCTCAGCTTTGCCAACTGTAACGCGCTAATGAGATTGCTCCCATTATCACACACAACCAGGCCTGGTTCCAGGTCCAGCGGTGCCAGCCACAATTGGGTCCGTTCCTGTATTTCCTTCAAAATTTCAGCACATTTGTGCTGCTTATCTCCAAGGCAGGGATGGTCGTAGTCAGCCAACTTCGCAACGCTGGAACTATGCGTGGTTTTACGCAATTACGCTTCACCAAAGTACGCTTTGAAATCAAATATTTGCTTTGTATGCATTTCGTAGACTACGCAGTAAAATATGCAATTACGCGTAGTGCGAAGCGCAGTGTATGCGGACGCTTATGCCCGTATGCAGAACATTTTACGCATTAATTCCTCTGCAAGTGCTTACACTGGGAACACTTCTATGCATACATTCCCCTTCTCAATGCGTACATTTGTAAGCATACATTCGCACGCGGTAAATTAGATGCGAGTAACGCATTCGTAGTTCACTATGCAATACACATGTTAACTACGCATAATAGGCATAAGCTACACGTAGCGATATTTCTCTATGCGTAAATTCGTAAACGTAAATTCGCACTTGTGTAGTTTCTGCTCATTCCTGCTTTAAGGCAGATCAGCTTTAATAAGGCCTGCTGACGCATGGCAACAGCTGTGCTGCACCGCTTCCACGCACCTATTCCTGAGTTAGCACTGCCGGATGAGGTAGAGTTTGGGGAGGCGGTGGAGGAGAAGGAGCCAGAGAGGTAGGTGCTGTCAGCAACTCGTAGGGACGCAGGTCTGGCTATTTCAGGTGTTGGCAAAACCTGTGCCATAGCAGGTGAGGAGTCGCTCCCAGGCTCCACAACTTTCACCCAGTGTGCCATAAGGGAGATGTACTGACCCTGGCCAAACGCACTCATCGACGTGTCAATGGTGAGGTGAACCTTGCAGGCAACTGCATTTTTCAGGCTTTGGGTGATGTTTGCGACCACGTGCTCCTGTAATGCTGGCACGGCACAGCACACAAAGTAGTGGCGACTGGGAACCACGTAAAGCACTGGTATGGCCATCGACATGGATTTGAAGCTCTCTGTCTCCACCACTCTATATGGCATCATTTTGCAGGCCAGGAATTTGGCAATGCTGGCCGTTAGTGCCATGGCCTGGGGGGTCGTTTGCTGGTAAATTTTCTCCTGTGCTTCAACATCTGCGGAACAGACAACTGAACAGTGGGCTCGCACACTGAAGGGAAGTTGGTTGTTGTCGTCGCTGACTGGGAACAGTCAAGAGCACTACTGCTGCGACTAACATCGGGTACTGATGGTTGGCCAACACGTAATGGCTGAGCTGCTGAGGAGGGTCTGGTGTCCAAAACGGAGGCAGTGTTGCTCAGGGCTGGAAGCGAGCTGGTATATTGTGATGTTTGGCTTCCATGTGCCAGCTAGAGATGTCGCGAACCTGCGATTTTCAGTTCGCGAACCGTGTTCGCGAACTTCCGTGGAAGGTTTGGCTTGCTTGTGTGCAGTGTTGCTCGGATACCTCATTATCCTATTCGAGTTTGGTCGAATTTGGATAGTAAACTATCCGAATTCACTCGAAGTTCAATATCCAATGTAATCGAATATCCGATTCGACCTCGGATATCCGACGTCACTGTCCGAGTCTGTATTCGAGTAAAATATTCGAGCTGGCCTTAAATAGCTTGTAAAACTTGTATTGGAGGTCAATGATGCATGAAACCACCTTTTTTATGAAGAAACACATCAAGTGATTATGTGGTGTTGTAGTAGATATAAAAAAGGTCTCAAAAAAAGTAAATTAACTTCATGAAAAGTGTTTGCATGAGAAGGTGTGTCCAAAATGGGTGTTGGAAGTCTTCATTTATGTCTTCTTCTATATCTTCTTCTTCTTCTATATCTTCTTCTTCTTCTATATCTTCTATATCTTCTTCTTCTATATCTTCTATATCTTCTTCTTCTATATCTTCTATATCTTCTTCTTCTATATCTTCTTCTTCTTCTATATCTTCTTCTTCTTCTTCTTCTTCTTCTTCTTCTTCTTCTTCTTCTTCTTCTTCTTCTTCTTCTTCTTCTTCTTCTTCTATATCTTCTTCTTCTTCTTCTTCTTCTTCTTCTTCTTCTTCTATATCTTCTTCTTCTTCTTCATATTCTTCTTCTTCATATTCTTCTTCTTCTTCTTCTTCTTCTTCTTCTTCTTCTTCTTCTTCTTCTTCTTCTTCTTCTTCTTCTTCTTCTTCTTCTTCTTCTTCTTCTATATCTTCTTCTTCTTCTTCTTCTTCTTCTTCTTCTTCTTCTTCTTCTTCTTCTTCTTCTTCTTCTTCTATATCTTCTTCTTCTTCTATATCTTCTTCTTCTTCTTCATATTCTTCTTCTTCTTCATATTCTTCTTCTTCTTCATCTTCAAGTTCTATATCTTCTTCTTCTATATCTTCTTCATCTATATCTTCTTCTTCTATATCGTCTTCTTCTATATCTTCTTCTTCTATATCTTCTTCTTCTACATCTTCTTCTTCTATATCTCCTTCATCTTCTTCATCTTCTATATCTTCTTCTATATCTTCTTCTTCTATATCTTCTTCATCTTCTGCATCTTCTTCTATATCTTCTTCTTCTGCATCTTCTTCTTCTTCATCTTCTTCTTCTTCTTCCTCTTCTTCTCTATCATTATATTATGTGTCTTGGTTTTCCTTTCTTTTGTAATATTTTTTTTAATTAATTTGTGGAAATATTTTATTTTAATAACACCATAGTTATATTTGTGTTGATGGCATAATAGGTAGGTAGTGGCACATTGCAAGCCACAGCGCCTTTTTCTGTGTACCCTGGCGGTGGTAAAACACAGACATCAGCAGGAGGAGGAAGTAGTTGCAGCTATTGTAGTGTGGTGGTAATAGCTGGTAGGAGAGTGGGTGGCAGCAGAAAATAGTTCTTCTTCTGTTCTCCCTGGCAGTGGTAGCAGCACACAGACAGCAGAAGCTCAATGCAGCTACAGGAGGAGGAGTAATGTGTGTCAGGCAGTGTGATGTGACTGACATAATAGGCCCTGGTTCCTAGCGGTGGTTCCAGGGCCATAAATACACAGCATGAGGTTCCAGACAGCGGTCGTGAAGCCCACATTGTGTCCAATACACAATTGGGACAGCACAGTTTTCAACCCGGACACCTCTAAAATAATTACAATTTTTTTTTTAATTATTGCAGATATTGTTGAGCGTAATAGCTGGTGGCGCTTGGGCAGCAGCACCTTGTAATGTGTTCCCTGGCAGTGGAGACACAGACAGCAGGATGAAATATAACAGTGTGATGATCCGCTCAGCTGGCTGCACAGGCAGACAGCTGTTTGTCCATTCCTCTAGTCTGTGGGCTGCAGGTCTCTGGAACAGAGACCTGTCTTTCCATTGCAAGTTTCTGGTCTGTTCTCTTGCTGGGGAATTTGCATACATTCGTTATGCAAATCCCCTACCTGCCTTCTTTGATGACTGGCACTATAAGAGCTTTATGTTTCCCAGAAGGCTTGGCTGGTCATTTCCCTTCCATGGTCTGTTCCTGATGGACACTGCTGGAGTGTCAGCCATTGCTATCTAGTATAGTTAATTCCTGGGGGTTGCTTTAGGCTCCCCTTCTAGCCCAGTCAGGTTGTATTATCTGTATTGCCTGTTCTGTCTTGTCTTGCCTGTTGCCATTGTCCGGTCCCAATGGTGGTCGACAGGAAATGGTTCTGATCTCTGTTCTTGGAGTATAGCTGGTGCAGCGGTTGCTACCAGCTATCTCTTCTGTTCTGTCTTCTGGGATCGCGCTAGCCACTTTTCGCTAGCGCTGGGGATCCTTTTGTTCTGCTACTCTGTACCTGGATCGCGCTAGCCACTTTTCGCTAGTGCTGTGGATCCTATCTCTTGCTTGTCCCTGTTTTCGTGTGTCTGTCTTGTCTGCTACGCTTGCTGGAGGCTCGGTGAGGTAACCGTTAGCAAGCGCTCGCGTCCTCTGTTTCATGTTTGTCTGTTAATGGTTAGTTAGGCATTCTTGTCTCTATTGTGCTTATCACGTGGAGATCGCGCATAACCGCGTGCACTGTTGCGAATGAGTGCGGTGTTCGCGGTTAGCTAGTGTTTGTTGTTTTCCGTATCTCCTTATTGTATTATTTGCTGTGCCTTTGCTACCCTCGTATTCTATTCTGATCTGCCTTGTGTCACGTCTGGCAATCGCACCTCTCGCGATCGCGTTCCTATTTCATATCTGCTGTTGTGTGTGCGCGGTCGCGGGGTGGCGACTGGATTGGCGCACACACATACAACCTGTCCCTTTGTTCAATCTCATTCGCAATCGCCTCTCTTGCGATTGCGTTCTGCGCTTCATACAATTCCTGTCTGGCATTTGTGGAGGTACAGAGGATTGGTTCCTCTGCACTCCTCAGCGCCATCTGCCGACAGGAATTTCCCTCTACAGGTGCGTAGCACCTTTTGCTGGGTGCCTGCAAATATACGCTTGTAGAGGATTTCCACCGTGTCAGCGCACGCGTTGTGCGCTGATCACGGAGAAAGTTCCACAATCGTTACAGAATGACCAGCCAAACTCAAAACCCCAGTGTAGACGGAATTTCCGATTTGTACGATTTTGTCGAATATGGCTCTTGTACCTTTAAGAGATTTAAAAAACTTGAACCTGAATCAGCAGACGAATTTTTGTTTGAGTGTACGAAACTGTTAGCGAACCCTGAATTCCAATGCACCCCAGTGTCTACCTGGGCCCCCCAAATGGTCTACATTCTGTTGGGGGGCGAAATGTTAATGTGGGGTTATGATGTGTTAAATCATACCACCCTGAGTCAAAGACCCCTGGAATTCTTGGCTTTTTAATTCACAATTGGCTGAGATTACCTCAATTACCATACCCCCTTAATGAGTTGTTGTCAGCAGCTCAATCAGCTGTTCCATCTACTCTTTCATCCATAAAGCAGCCATCCAAAGCCTATAACTCTAAACGTAAAAGATCTAGGAAGGCTTCCCAGCGGAAAGATCCGTTGCCCATGGCAACCACAGATAGAGAGGTTATTTCTGTCAAGTCTGAAATGGGCAAAACCATGCAGTATGATAATGATGTTTATAATGCATCTGCTGATCAGTTTCCAGGTTTTTTGCCCCAATCCAAAGCTTATGTGGATCCTGCTATAGGTAGGATCGCACACTACATTAACCCTCCTGGCGGTTTGCAAAAAAATCGCCAGGGGGCAGCAAATCTTTTTTTTTAAATTTTTTTTTTTTTTTTTCATGTAGCGAGACAAAGTCTCGCTACATGATAGCCGCTGCTCAGCGGCATCCCCCCAGCCCCTCCGATCGCCGCCGGCGATCGGAGATCCGGAGATCCCGTTCAAAGAACGGGATCTCCTGGAGGGCTTCCCCCGTCGCCATGGCGACGGGCGGGATGACGTCACCGACGTCATCGACGTCGTGACGTCAGAGGGGACTCCGATCTGCCCCATAGCGCTGCCTGGCACTGATTGGCCAGGCAGCGCACGGGGTCTGGGGGGGGGGGGGCGGCCGCGGCGAGAGGAATTGCGGCGGATCGGCGGGTAGCGGCGGCGATCGGGCACTGCACGCAGCTAGCAAAGTGCTAGCTGCGTGCAGCAAAAAAAAAATTATGCAAATCGGCCCAGCGGGGCCTGAGCGGTGCCTTCCGGCGGCATAGCCCGAACTCAGTTCGGGCTTACCGCCAGGAAGGTTAAAGCAGTTAAAAAAATCTGTTCTTGTTCCTGAACTCCACCCCTATGGAGATTATCTGGATACTGGCCTGTTTGAACCCCCATTTGCTTCCTGGGATGTTGGGGCCTTGCTGGAGGAATTCGATTTTGATTGGAAAGCCTTTTGCGATTTTTACATCGCAAAAAGCGAAGATGTCTTGAATGCTTGTCTTGATTCTATGTACCTTCTGATTGATTCCGATGAATGTGACAAGGATGATGTGGATCTGGTGATCTATGTATGGCAAACGATTTTGGATGAGTTGCACACACACCAACCAATTGATTCCAATAAAGAGACATCGTTGTCGGATGATTGTTCCTGCCTTTCTGGGGTAAAGCATGAGAGTCTTGACTTTGTGCAAATTTGAAATGAATGAGTATGCAGCTGTGGTTGATTCCTGTGTGAATCCTGAAGTATTCTCTCCTGACAGTGTGCAGTTTGAATCTGTGCGATCTGATGCCTGTTTCTCGGATGTTCCTGCAGATTGTGATCGGCATGAGTCTGCCGGTTTCCTCAAGGATGTGTGGGATCCTTTGTCAGTTAGAAACAGATCTTTGAGATCTTCCGTCTGTGACCCTGCTATGGGGAAAGTTTCTCGACTGTGCAGCGTCAAAAGTAAAATTAATATGCCTAATAAAGTTTATCCTGTTGATGTCGCTATTTCTTCTGCAAATGATTCCGTCTCACCCTGTTCTCACCTGTAAGGGCCCGTTGCCTGGAGACAGGTGCTCCAGTGTTTCGGTCCTAGATGCCTTGCAGTCTGCTCCGCAGATCGCGGAGGTTTGCGCTATGGAAGCATCAGTTTCACAACCTAAAGTGAATTTTGATTCGCAGGTTTTGCGTTCTGATTCCTCGGATTCGACATTGTTAGCCGAATCTAAGAGTGAGACAGCGCTTCGGTTTTGCGAATCTGATGCTGAACCTTCTTTGCCTTATTCAGAGACGCTTTCTCTGAGCCTGCCCTGTACCATGAATAACAAAACGATGTCCAATCACACTGACATTTGGGAGTCCCTTTCTTGCTTTGAATAAAGTTCTGACTCTCCACCCTGTACTCAGGATGAGTCAATATTGCCTTGTACAATATCTCCTGCACCTGGCCCTAGAGGCTCGTCTAGGTATTGCTGCTATTTTTACCTGTCTTTCTGCAGTTTTGGAGTTGCAAGCTAGTTTGACTACTATGCAGAATTCTGGGTGCAGCGAGATTAAAGTTAGGGAGTCAGTGTGTGGTCCAGTGAATATTCCTGTACGTTCCACTCATGATGATGAAATTCAGTCTCAGTTTATGGTGGAACCTTCCCTGGGACATCTGCCCTGTTCTCAAAATAAAGTTCCAGTTTTGCCCTGTAACATGGATAGTACAGAATCCTTCTTAGACAACTTGAAAAATGATATTCCTGAGGTCTTGTTTGATGATCTGAAGGTCTCCGAGTTTCTCCCAAAGGGTGCAGAACTGGTAGGAGATGTCTCCTGCCCCCCGAGTCCTTCTGAGGTGTTGCCCACTTCAGTAGGCATTGCTGCCTTGCTGACTACTTTTGCAGCTCTTGTGGAGCTTCATTCATGTGTAGTCAATGATGATATTACAGTTACAGAAAATTCTGAATTTGAGTCAGAGTCTTCTTTTGAAAGACCAGTACCTGTGACCTTTACTCGTGATGATTTTCTGCCCGGTACTGGTTTTGGTCTTGTCGTGTCGGACTCTGAGGTTGGCAGTTCCCCGACATGTCCTGAGGTTTCTCCTGTACTAGTGTACCCCGATGTGCTCTGTGACCCAGAAAGCCCAAGTGTGCCTCGGTTACCAGCGTACTCAGATGCTTCCTCAGTGAAGACATGTTCTGATATAGCCTGCCTGCTTGCATGCCCAGAAGTGGTCCCTGAAAGTCCTGATCTTGATGGGTGTCCTGCTAATTTTGAGTCTGGAATGATCATAGGTTCCATAGGGGTTCTTGGTGGTTCTCCATGTGAGCCTGGTGAGCGTTCTGGCTTCTTGGGATCTCTGCGGAGCTTCAAGGCGTTCTGAGAGATTCCGGGAAAGGTTTTGCTTGGTGCCCTGAATACGATCAGCAATGGCTTTGGTGTTGTAAGGGACACTTCGAACAGGTATTGCGGCAGATTTGGTATTCTTGGACGCTCCTTGGAAGGTGGTGGGTATTGTCTGGAGGGTGTCGATGGCTTCTTCTCTGGTGTCCACAGTCCTGATGGGTGTTACGCTGAGACTTGTAGTGCTGATGGGCATGTTTTAGTGGCTTCTGCTTCTGATGAGGTCGGTTTCGGATGGACTGACTCTGGAATTGGGCCTTGTCGGGCTGTCCCGACCTTCATGAGTCTTCAGTTAGAGTTTTGTGATGATACCAGTTTTGAGGGATGTCTGGAATCCATCCCTAGAGGGGGGGGGGGGGGGGGTACTGTGATGATCCGCTCAGCTGGCTGCACAGGCAGACAGCTGTTTGTCCATTCCTCTAGTCTGTGGGCTGCAGGTCTCTGGAACAGAGACCTGTCTTTCCATTGCAAGTTTCTGGTCTGTTCTCTTGCTGGGGAATTTGCATACATTCGTTATGCAAATCCCCTACCTGCCTTCTTTGATGACTGGCACTATAAGAGCTTTATGTTTCCCAGAAGGCTTGGCTGGTCATTTCCCTTCCATGGTCTGTTCCTGATGGACACTGCTGGAGTGTCAGCCATTGCTATCTAGTATAGTTAATTCCTGGGGGTTGCTTTAGGCTCCCCTTCTAGCCCAGTCATGTTGTATTATCTGTATTGCCTGTTCTGTCTTGTCTTGCCTGTTGCCATTGTCCTGTCCCAACGGTGGTCGACAGGAAATGGTGTTGATCTCTGTTCTTGGAGTATAGCTGGTGCAGCGGTTGCTACCAGCTATCTCTTCTGTTCTGTCTTCTGGGATCGCGCTAGCCACTTTTCGCTAGCGCTGGGGATCCTTCTGTTCTGCTACTCTGTACCTGGATCGCGCTAGCCACTTTTCGCTAGTGCTGTGGATCCTATCTCTCGCTTGTCCCTGTTTTCGTGTGCCTGTCTTGTCTGCTACGCTTGCTGGTGGCTCGGTGAGGTAACCGTTAGCAAGCGCTCGCGTTCTCTGTTTCATGTTTGTCTGTTAATGGTTAGTTAGGCGTGCTTGTCTCTATTGTGCTTATCACGTGGAGATCGCGCATAACCGTGTACACTGTTGCGAATGAGTGCGGTGTTCGCGGTTAGCTAGCGTTTGTTGTTTTCCGTATCTCCTTATTGTATTATTTGCTGTGCCTTTGCTACCCTCGTATTCTATTCTGATCTGCCTTGTGTCACGTCTGGCGATCGCACCTCTCGCGATCGCGTTCCTATTTCATATCTGCTGTTGTGTGTGCGCGGTCGCGGGGTGGCGACTGGATTGGCGCACACACATACAACCTGTCCCTTTGTTCAATCTCATTCGCAATCGCCTCTCTTGCGATTGCGTTCTGCGCTTCGTACAAATCCTGTCTGGCATTTGTGGAGGTACAGAGGATTGGTTCCTCTGCACTCCTCAGCGCCATCTGCCGACAGGAATTTCCCTCTACAGGTGCGTAGCACCTTTTGCTGGGTGCCTGCAAATATACGCTTGTGGAGGATTTCCGCCGTGTCAGCGCACGCGTTGTGCGCTGATCACGGAGAAAGTTCCACAATCGTTACAAACAGCAGCAGCAGTGACGACTGTGTGTGCCAGTCGTCACTTCATGTACCCCTCTCGCCGACAACAGGGGCCATGAATTTGCCTTCCACCTAAGCCTGGTTCATTTTGAGAAACGTCAGTCTGTCCACAGACTTGTGAGACAGACGAGATCGCTTCTCAGTGACGACTCCACCGGCTGCACTGAAGCAACGCTCTGACAGTACGCTGGAACGGGGGCAGGAGAGCACTTCCAGGGCGTACTGCGCAAGCTCGCTCCAGATCGGCAGGTGCTTGACCCAATACTCCATGGGATCAACAGGGGCCACGCTGTCAAGCCCGCTGAAGGACCCCATGTAGTCAGCCACCATGCGGGTCAAGCGCTGCCTGTGACTGGAGAAGGATGCTGCTGCAGGCACCTCCTCTCTAGTCCTTGGCAGCTCTACACTCATGTAGAGCTCTTGGGTCAGAGACAGCAGGTCTGTGGTGCGCGAGCGCTTGCTGCTGGTGGATGCAGGCACCTGCTGCTGCCTCTGTGCTGGCTGGACAGTGGGGGTGGATGGCTCAGGGAAGGCTTCCTGCAAGCGCTCAACAAGGGACAGCTGCAAATCCCTCATTTGTTGCGCACGGTCTCCTCCTGCAGGCAGGAACTGGCTGAGCTTCCCCTTCAGACGTGGGTCCAGCATCATGCAGATCCAGATGTCCTCCCTCTGCTTCATCTGGATCACCCTTGGCTCCTTGCGCAGGCACCTCAGCATGTGCGCTGCCATTGGGAACAGTCTGGCCACGTCTGTTGGCACATCATCGGCAGCCCCAGAGCCCACATTGCTGTCCTCCTCTGCCTACTCCACCTCATCCTCTCTCCACCCCCGCACCAGTCCAGCTGCGCTCTGCTGCTTCCCCTCATCAGCAGCAAGGTCAGGGACCTCCACCAACTCCGAGCCCTCCTCCTCAGAGGTGGCCTGTGAAGCTGCCTGCAGCTCCTGCTGGTCCAAGGCTGCCGCTCCCTCTTCCACCAGTGCATACAGGGCCCTGTCCAGCACATACACCAAGGGGACCCACTCACACACCATTGCATGGTCCCTGCTCACCATGTTGGTGGCCTGCAGGAAGGGTGCCAGGACTGAGCACACCTGCTGCATGTGCCCCCAGTCCTCCGTGGAGATGATGGACGGGAGGTTGGTTGCGGCACGCCCAGTTGCAGTGAGGGAGGCAACAGTTGCTCGTGCAACGTACTGGCTGACAGCCTGCCTTTGTTCAACCAGATGCTCCAACATCGCCAGGGTGGAGTTCCAGCGAGTTGGAACATCAAGCATGAGCCGGTGCTGTGGCAGGTGCAGCTCCTTCTGCACCTTTTCCAGGCTCGTCACGGCTGCAGGCGAGTGCCGGAAGTGACGCACAACCTTCCTTGCCGCCTCAAGGAGTCGGTCCATCCCCTGGTAGGTCCGCAGGAACTTTTGGACTATCAGGTTCAGGACGTGCGCCAGGCAGGGGATGTGGGTCAGGTCTTCCCTGCTGATGGCAGCAACCAGGTTTGCCCCATTGTCGGACACCACCTCTCCGACTCTGAGGCCTCTGGGGGTCAGCCAATTCCTCTCCTGCTCTCGGAGTTTGGCCAGGACGTGGTTTGCCGTCAGTTTGGTCTTCCCCAGGCTGACCAATTCCAGCAGTGCTTGGCAGTGGCGGGGCTTCACGCTGCTGCTGAGGCGGGGGGTTTGGGCTGGTGTGGCAGAGGATGGAAGCGGATCAGAGGAACCTGCTGCTGTTCCGCTGACCCTGCATGGTGGCACCACCCACTGCGTTGTTGGTGCTGCTGCTGCTCTGACAGTGCCCGATGCTGCTCCCCCCTTCTCACCCCCTTCCACCAAGCTGACCCAATGCGCGGTGAAGGACAGATAGCGGCCTGTCCCAAACCGGCTGCTCCATGAGTCCATGGTGACGTGGACCCGTTGACCCACCGTGTGCTCCAGCCCTCTCCCGACATTGGCCATCACAGAGCGGTGAAGTTCAGGGATGGCCGTGCGTGCGAAATAATGTCGGCTGGGGATTGGCCAATCGGGGGCTGCACACATCAGGAGGGCAAGCATGTCGCTCCCCTCCTGCACAAGGTAATAAGGCAGGAGTTGGAAGCACATGGCCCGTGCCAGCAAACCGTTCAGCTGGCGCACACGACGGCTGCTGGGAGGCAGAACCCTGACCACCCCCTGGAAGGTGTCGCTGAGCAGGGTCTGGCGAGGTCTTTTGCTGGCACGGGAAGCAGTGGAGGGAGCAGGGGAGGCCACTGAGGACTGGCTGCCAGAACAGGCCTCAGTGTCGGCGACAGGAGTTGCAGAGGGAGGAGGAGCAGTGCGTTGCTGACACACTCCTGCTGCTGACGGCTTCGCAGTGATGGCGGGTCTGCCACTGCCACTGCCAGCTTCCTTCAACTTCACGAACTCCTCATGCTCGTAAAAGTGTTTCCCTGCAAGGTGGTTGACCAGAGAGGTGGTGCCAAACGCAGAGGGCTCCTTCCCTCTGCTGAGCTGCTTGCGGCACTGGTTGCAGGTGGCATACTTGCACTCCAAATATGGAAGGGTGAAAAAATTCCATATTGGGGAGGTGAAGTTGTCCCTTCAGCTGGAAGGTGCTGCTGCCGCTGGTCTCCCTGTGGTGGTTGGGGGGGGGGGGGGTTCTTGGTGCGGCTGGTGGTGGCACTGGCAGAACTCCTCTCCTGATCAGCACGTTGTGTGGC
Source organism: Hyperolius riggenbachi (assembly GCF_040937935.1). Lineage (NCBI taxonomy): Eukaryota > Metazoa > Chordata > Amphibia > Anura > Hyperoliidae > Hyperolius > Hyperolius riggenbachi. Next base: position 38,822,055 of record NC_090646.1, on the reverse strand, counting down.
CTGCATACCACGCCCACTTGTGATCCTGCCCATGCCTGCGATGCTGATCCTTCTAGCAAGGCCCGCAGACGCATCCTCCTCCTCCTCCTCCTCAGAGCTGATGACATCCCCACTCCTAGGACCTGGCAACCAGTCTTTGTCCTTCACAATGTCATCATCATCCTCCCCCTCCACAAACATGTCCTGCTGGGATCCCCCAAACTCCCCTTCTGCATGCATGGGCGGATGGACAGTCACCACTGTCTGACTGTCCAAAGCATCATTCCCCAAAGTGCCCATCAGCATTCCTTCCTCCTTCAATTCTGCTGCAACAGCACTCCATAACCCCGCTGTGCTTGGGGATAAGAAGGTGCTGAGTGACAGGGTGCTGGTGTCGCCCGCTGGGGCTGGAGAACTGCACTCCTCCTCCTGCTTCCCAGGCAGTGCTGGGCGGCTGCTGCTGCTCTTGCGAACAGGAGTGGTGGCGGGGGTGGAGGACTCGGTTCCAGAGCTAATGGTGGCCTGCTCATCCACCATCAGTTCCACCACAGCGTCTGCGTCCTTCTCCTCAATAGGATGGCTACGACCTGGCGGTGGGAGGAACATCTGGGCCACATGCTGCTGCTGCTGCTGCTGTGTCTCTGCAGCGTGACTCCCAGCTGTTGGGCGGCCAAGGCGTCCATGGCCAGTGGCTAATGGCGGAATAGCCACTGGTGCAGACGCAGAACTGCGCATGGTGGTGGTCATACCTCCCAACATTTTGAGATGAGAAAGAGGGACACTTAATCCACGCCCCTGCCACACCCCTTATCACGCCCCCGTCACACCCCCAGTCACGCATACCATAAAGATTTCCTAAGAAAAATATGTGGTTTTATAATTCAAACCACACTGGTCCTTTCTATCCTGGTTCATTTTCCTTCATATTAACAATTTAAAATTAGTAATATATCAATTTAAAGTATCTCCACAGTATATGTAGCCAGGTGTATAGGTGTCCCCAGTAGATGTAGCCAGGTGTATAGGTCTCCCCAGTAAATGCAGCCAGATGTATAGGTCTCCCCAGTATATATAGCTAGGTGTATAGGTCTCCCCAGTATATATAGCTAGGTGTATAGGTCTCCCCAGTATATATAGCTAGGTGTATAGGTCTCCCCAGTATATGCAGCCAGGTGTATAGGTGCCCCCAGTATATGCAGCCAGGTGTATAGGTGCCCCCAGTATATGCAGCCAGGTGTATAGGTGCCCCCAGTATATGCAGCCAGGTGTATAGGTGCCCCCAGTATATGCAGCCAGGTGTATAGGTGTCCCCAGTATATGTAGCCAGGTGTATAGTGGCCCCAGTATAGCCAGGTGTACAGGTGCCCCCAGTATATGTAGCCAGGTGTATTGGTGTCCCCAGTATATCCAGGTGTATAGGTGCCCCCAGGAAGGGAGGCAGCCAGTGAAAGGGAGCTGGTGGCAAAGCGGCGGAGAAGGGGGGAAGTATCCCCCCCCCCTTAACTCACCTTGGTGCTCCCTTTCCTGGCTCTCCCTTCCGGATCAATGTGTCCCCTCCGATGGCTCAGCGGCAGAGTGATAGCGGGCGGGGAGGACTTACCGATGTCCTTCCAGCCGGCAGAGGGAGCTGTGATCTGTGCGCCGCTAGTCTGGTCTAGAGTAGACCAGACTTGCGGCGCACACAGATCACAGCTCTCTCCGGCGGCTGCGTAACAGCGGTAAGTCCTCCCCGCCCGCTGTCAGCCGCTGCGCCATCAGAGGGGACACATTAATCCGGAAGGGAGAGCCAGGAAAGGGAGCACCAAGGTGAGGGAAGGGGGGGGAGACTTCCCCCCTTCTCCGCCGCTTTGCCACCAGCTTCCTTTCACTGGCTGCCTCCCTTCCTGCGCAAACAGTCCGCCCCTGCGTCTGACCCCGCAGCCAGCCGGGACACTGGGGGGTCATAGCGGGATAGCGGGAGAGCCCTCCCAAATCGTGCCAGTCCCGACGAAAACGGGACGGTTGGGGACTATGGTGGTGGTGGCGCGGCTGCCACGCCCATGACCTCCTCTCTTGGCGGTGCCCTTGCTGCCCCTGCCCAGACCGCGGCTGCCAGTACCAGACATTGTATATTTTTAATATTATACAAATAAAAAAAAACGTATGTATGTAAAGGCGGGTGGGACAAGTGGGGTACTTTAATGGGGTGGGACTGGTGGTGGTGGGTATGTGAGGTGACGTACAGGTGTACTCTACAGCAGAGATCGGTGTAGCGCTAACGAGAGAGTGCGCACTGCGCACACAAAGACCCTAGCTGACGCTGACTGACGGTGTCCCTATACACAGACTACAGTACAAGTCAGCAAATACACAATAGAAGTAATATATAAACAATAGGACGGGTGTAGCACTAACGAGAGGGTGCGGACAGCGTAGACGTGCACTGCGCACACAAAGACCCTAGGTAACGCGGTGACGGACGGTACCTATACACAGACTAGAGTACAGTACACTACAGTACTAACTAAACAATAGAAGAATCTAGCTAAATAATACAACAGGTGTGACTAGATTACAGAGAGCAGATACAGCAGGACAAGTATAGCAGTAAAGCTGGGCCTTGCTAACTATAAAATAGTACAATATCTATCTAACACAGAAGTAGTACAGTAAGGACAGGTGAGAGCACAGGTGAGGTGAGGTAACTAGAGACTAGAGCAAGAGCACAGAGCAGGGCAGGCACAGGGCCTAGCTGCTGGCTACAGGCCTGCAGCAGCAGCACCAGTGACAGACTCTCCCTCCCAGGGGCGTAACTAGGCCCCACCGGGCCCCCCTGCAGATGTTTCTGCTGTGTTGGATGCGGAATCCGCCGCAGCGCTGTCTGTGCGTGCGGCGTTTTCTCCGCATTCAGCATTGCTGATAGGAGTAGGCCTATGCGTGCAACCTGCCGCGTCGGACGCAGAATCCACCGCCATGTTGTCTGGGCATGCGGCGGTTTCTCCGCGCTCCGACTGCGAGCCAGCTGCCATGTTGAACGCGGAATTCGCCGCTTTACTCTGAGTACTAGCGGCGGCTTTTCCACGTTTCCTCACAGTATCCCCCCCCCCCCCTGAGGAGTGGACTCCGGACAACTCCTACCCGGTTTCTCAGGATATCGAGTATGGAATTCCCTTCTTAGTTTGTCCGCATGCATGCGACACTCAGGTACCCATGTTCTCTCCTCCATACCATACCCCTTCCAGTGCACCAGATACTGTAGTGAGTTCTGCACTACCCGTGAGTCTAAAATTTTCTCTACTTAATACTCAGGTTGATCGTCTACCATCACAGGAGGAGGAGGAGCGGCACCCACATGGACAGCTGGCTTAAGCAGGGACACATGAAACGATCTCACACCACGCATGCTGGCAGGAAGATCAATGGCATAAGTAACATTGTTGAACTTCCTGGTCACAGAAAAGGGGCCCACAAACCTGGGACCTAACTTGGCCGAGGGTTGTTTCAGGGTCAAATGATGTGTGGACACCCAGACCAGGTCTCCTGGTCGGAACTTCCACTCTAAGGATCGTTTCTTGTCAGCTTGACCTTTCTGACTTTGAAAAGCCTTTTCCAAATTACTTTTCACGATTCCCCAAATGGCTTTAAATGACTTTTGCCAAGCCTCCAGAGCTGGAAATGGAGTGGAGGCTACTGGCAATGGGGAAAATTTGGGCAACTTTCCAGTTACCACATGAAACGGAGAGAACCCAGAGGAAGAGCTTTTCAAATTATTGTGCGCAAATTCTGCATATGGCAAAAACTTGACCCAATCACTTTGCGCTTCTGCAACATAACACCTCAAGAACTGTTCCAATGACTGATTAACCCTCTCCGTCTGACCATTGGTCTGTGGGTGGTAGCCCGACGAAAATGACAGTTCTATGCCCATTTGCTGACAAAATGCCCTCCAAAATCTGGAAACAAATTGGACTCCCCGATCTGACACTATGTTTTCCGGAATGCCATTGTAACGATTGTGGAATTCTCTCCGTGATCAGCGCACAAGACGTGTGCGCTGACACTGCGGAAATCCTCCACAAACGTATAATTTGCGGAAACCCAGCAGAAGGTGCAATGCACCTGTAGAGGGAAATTCCTGTCGACAGGGGGAGGTGTGGAGTGCAGAGGAACAGCTCCTCTGCCCTACCACACACGCCAGACAGGAATTGCACGAAGGGACGGAACACAATCACAAGAGAGGCGATTGAGAGTGAGCACAGAGACAGATTATATGTGTGTGCACCAAACCAGTCGCCAACCCGCGACGGTGCACACACCACAGCAGATATGAAGTAGGAACGCGATCGCGAGAGGTGCGATCGCAAGACGTTACACAAGGTTACAGCAAGGCAGAGCACGAGAGTAGCAAAGGCACAGCAAATCATACAATGAGAAGATACGGAAACACCGCACTCATTCGCAACAGTACACGCGTTTATGCGCGGTCTCCACGTGATAAGCATAATAGAGACAAACACGCCTAACTAACCACCGACAGACAAACATGAAACAGAGGACGCGAGCGCTTGCTTAACGGTTACCTCACTGAGCCTCCAGCAAGCGTTCGTAGCAGACAAGACAGACACACGAAAACAGGGACAAGCGAGAGATAGGATCCACAGCACTAGCGAAAGTGGCTAGCGCGATCCAGGAATACAGAACAGAAGGATCCACAGCACTAGCGCAGGATGCTAGTGCGATCCAGGTACAGAGTAGCAGAACAGAAGGATCCACAGCACTAGCGCAGGATGCTAGTGCGATCCAGGTACAGAGTAGCAGAACAGAAGGATCCACAGCACTAGCGCAGGATTCTAGTGCGATCCAGGTAAACAGATTAGAAGGGGCTACCAGTAACAACCGCTGTTCCGGTTAGCACCCAGACACACAGAACGATTTCCTGTCGACCACCGCTGGGACAGGACAATCGCAACAGACAAACAAAACAGATAAGCAATCCTAACTGCACTAAGGAAACCTGCCCAGTGCAGTTTCCAGGGATTACTCTAGGCTAATCTTCAACAAAGAGCAAGGCTGACACTCCCGGCGAGTGTCACACAGGATCTAACTCTTATGACCAGCAAAGGTCTGTGATATCACATGGTATATATAGAGCAGGCCTACAAGGGATGTGGCTAGGCAATTTGCATGACAAACGTATGCAAATTCTTCAGCAGCAAGCTGCAATACTGACAAAAGGTCTCTCTTCCAGAGATCTGCAGAATGCAGACCTGAACAGTGGTCAAAAGGCTGCCTGCCTGCGCAGGCAGCCCAGCAGATCCTCACAGTACCCCCCCCCCCCTCTCTAGGGTCGGATTCCAGACGACCCTCCTAACTCATATCAACAAAAGACTCTAACTGAAGACTCATGAAGGTCAGGACAGCCCGACAAGGCCCAATTCCAGAGTCAGTCCAGCCGAAACCGACCTCATCGGAAGCAAATGCTACCAAAACATGTCCATCAGTACTACCAGTCTCAGTATAACACCCATCAGGACTGTGAACGCCAGAGAAGAAGCCATCGACACCCTCCAGACAATACCCACCACCTTCCAAGGAGCGTCTGAAAATACCAAACCTGCCACAATACCTGTTCGAAGTGTTCCTTACAACACAAAAGCCACCATTGATCTTATCCAGGGCACCAAGCAAAATCTCTCCCGGAATCTCCCAGAACCCTCCGAAGCTCCACAGAGATCCCAAGAGGGCAGAACAACCATCAGGCTCACACGGAGAACCACCAAGGCCTCCCATGGAACCAATGACTATTCTGGATTCAGAATTACGAGGACACCCATCAAGATCAAGACTTTCAGGGACCACTTCTGGGCATGCAAGCAGGCAGGCCATATCAGAGCATGTCTCCACCGAGGAAGCATCTGAGCATGCTGGTAACCGAGGCACACTTGGCCTTTCTGGGTCACAGAGCACATTGGGGTACACCAGCACAGGAGAAACCTCAGAACATGTCGGGGAACTGCCAACCTCAGAGTCCGGCACGACAGGACCAAAACCAGAACCGGGCAGAGAATCATTATGAGCAGGGGTCTCAAGCACTGGACTCTCAAAAAAAACCTCGTACTCAGGCTTAGAAGTCTCAGTGACTGTAATGGTATCTGACAAAAACTTATCATTGACTACACACGACTGAAGCTCCACCAGAGCTGAAAAAGTAGTCAGCACAACAGCAATGCCTACTGAAGTGGGCAACACCTCAGAAGGACTTGGGGGGCAGGAGACATCTCCTACAAGTTCTGCACCCTTTGGGAGGAACTCGGAGGTCTCCAGGACATCAGACAAGACCTCAGGAACATCATTTTTCAAGTTTTCTGAGAAGGATTCTGAACTATCCATGTTACAGGGCAAAACTGGAACTTTATTTTGTGAACAGGGCAGATGTCCCAGGGCAGGTTCCACCATAAACTGAGACTGAATTTCATCATCATGAGCGGAACGTACAGGAATATTTACTGGAACACACACTGACTCCCTAACTTTAATCTCACTGCACCCAGAATTCTGCGTAGCAGTCAAACTAGCTTGCAACTCCAATACTGCAGAAAAACAGGTGAGTATAGTGGCAATACCTAGACGAGCCTCTAGGGACACTGCAGGAGACTCTAAACAAGGCCATCTTAACTCATCCAGAGTACAGGGTGCAGAATCAGCATTTTCCTCAGAACAAGAAAGGGACTCACCAATGTCAGTGTGATTGGACATCATATTGTTATTCATCGTACAGGGCAGGCTCAGAGAAACTTTCTCTGGACCCAGCAAAAATGTTTCAGAGTCAGATTCGCAAAACCGAAGCGCTGTCTCACTCTTAGATTCGGCTAACAATGTCAAATCCGAGGAGCCAGAACGCAAAACCTGCGAATCAAAAATCGCTTTGGGTTGTGAAACTGACGCTTCCATAGCGCAAACCTCCGCGATCTGCGGGGCAGACTGGAAGGTGTTCAGGACAGAAACACTGGAGCAACTGCCACCAGGCAACGGGACCTTACAGGTGTGAACAGGGTGAGACAAAGACGCATCTGCAGTAGAAATTGTGACAACATCAGGAAAAACGTTATTAGACATATTAATTTTACTTTTGATGCTGCAAAATTTAGGAATTTTCCCCATGGCAGGATCACAGATGGAAGATCTTAAAGATCTGTCTCTAAATGACAAGGGGTCCCACATATCCTTGAGAAAACTGGCACATTCATGCTGATCACAATCTGCAGGAACATCAGAGAAACAGGCATCAGATCACACAGATTTAAACTGCACGCAGTCAGGAGAGAATCCTCCAGGATTCACACAGGAATCAACCACAGTGGCGCACCCACTCACTTCAGATCGCACAATGTCACGACTCACATGCTTTACCCCAGAAAGGCAGGAACAATCATCCGACAACGATGTCTCTTTATTGGAATCAATTGGTTGGTGTGTGTGCAACTCATCCAAAATCGTCTGCCATACATAAATCATCAGATCCACATCACCCTCGTCACATTCATCGGAATCAATCAATAGGTACATAGAATCGAGACAATCATTCAAGACATCTTTGCTTTTTGTGATGTAAAAATCGCAAAAGGCTTTCCAATCAAAATCAAATTCCTCCATCAAGGCCTCAATGTCCCATGAGGCAAATGGAGGTTCAAACAGGCCAGTATCCAGATAATCTCCATATGGGTGGAGTTCAGGAACAAGAACAGATTTTTTAACTGCTTTAATATAGTGTGTGATCCTACCTATAGTAGGATCCACATAAGCTTCGGATTGAGGCAAAAAACCAGGAGACAGATCAACATCATTATCATACTGAATGGTTTTGCATGGAAGGGAAAGATCAGCTGACTTATCAGCAGCTACACATTCAATCAGAGCAGGTGGTAAGCCAGGCAGTCCAAACCAGTGAGAGAATATCACTGCAAGAAACTTATACAGATTATCATTCAAAAATTGTTTTTTAGCACATCATACGCCCAGGTGAACAAATCGTCTTTTAACCTCCTTGCCGGTTATCCTGAGCTCGGCTCGGGGTAACCTGCCGCGGAGGATTCCTCAGGCCCTGCTGGGCCGATTTGCATAATTTTTTTGTTACACGCAGCTAGCACTTTGCTAGCTGCGTGTAACTTACGATTGCCACCGCTCCACGCCGATTCGCCGCAACCCACGGCATCAGAGGGTGCCCCCCCCCGAGACCCGTGCGCTGCCTGGCCAATCAGTGCCAGGCAGCGTCGAGGGGTGGTTCGGGACTCCCTCTGACGTCACAACGTCGATGACGTCGGTGACGTCATCGCGCCCGTTCCCATGGCGACGGGGGAAGCCCTCATGGAAATCCCGTTCAGAACGGGATTTCCGGATGGTCATATGCGCCGGCGGCGATCGGCGCATACAGGGGGATGCCGCTAGGCTAGCTACATGCTAAAAAAAAAAAAAAAAAAGCAAAAAAACACCCTCCCTGCCGTGCGCAGCAAATTTTTATAACGGCAGGGAGGTTAAGAGCACATAGGCAAACTGAAGAGCCGACGTAGACGGATCAGCAATCTGAAAGGTGGGATCCAGGCAAAATCCAGGCTGACACTGCGGAAATCCTCCACAAACGTATAATTTGCGGAAACCCAGCAGAAGGTGCAATGCACCTGTAGAGGGAAATTCCTGTCGACAGGGGGAGGTGTGGAGTGCAGAGGAACAGCTCCTCTGCCCTACCACACATGCCAGACAGGAATTGCATGAAGGGACGGAACGCAATCACAAGAGAGGCGATTGAGAGTGAGCACAGAGACAGATTGTATGTGTGTGCACCAAACCAGTCGCCAACCCGCGACGGTGCACACACCACAGCAGATATGAAGTAGGAACGCGGTCGCGAGAGGTGCAATCGCCAGACGTGACACAAGGTTACAGCAAGGCAGAGCACGAGAGTAGCAAAGGCACAGCAAATCATACAATGAGGAGATACGGAAAATAACAAACGCTAGCTAAACGCGAACACCGCACTCATTCGCAACAGTGCACGCGTTTATGCGCGGTCTCCACGTGATAAGCACAATAGAGACAAACACGCCTAACTAACCACCGACAGACAAACATGAAACAGAGGACGCGAGCGCTTGCTTAACGGTTACCTCACCGAGCCTCCAGCAAGCGTTCGTAGCAGACAAGACAGACACACGAAAACAGGGACAAGCGAGAGATAGGATCCACAGCACTAGCAAAAGTGGCTAGCGCAATCCAGGAAGACAGAACAGAAGGATCCACAGCGCTAGCGCAAGATGCTAGTGCGATCCAGGTACAGAGTAGCAGAACAGAAGGATCCACAGCACTAGCGCAGGATGCTAGTGCGATCCAGGTACAGAGTAGCAGAACAGAAGGATCCACAGCACTAGCGCAGGATGCTAGTGCGATCCAGGTACAGAGTAGCAGAACAGAAGGATCCACAGCACTAGCGCAGGATGCTAGTGCGATCCAGGTACAGAGTAGCAGAACAGAAGGATCCACAGCACTAGCGCAGGATTCTAGTGCGATCCAGGTACACAGATCAGAAGGGGCTACCAGTAACAACCGCTGTTCTGGTTAGCACCCAGACACACAGAACGATTTCCTGTCGACCACCGCTGGGACAGGACAATCGCAACAGACAAACAAAACAGATAAGCAATCCTAACTGCACTAAGCCCAGTGCAGTTTCCAGGGATTACTCTAGGCTAATCTTCAACAAAGAGCAAGGCTGACACTCCCGGCGAGTGTCACACAGGATCTAACTCTTATGACCAGCAAAGGTCTGTGATATCACATGGTATATATAGAGCAGGCCTACAAGGGATGTGGCTAGGCAATTTGCATGACAAACGTATGCAAATTCTTCAGCAGCAAGCTGCAATACTGACAAAAGGTCTCTCTTCCAGAGACCTGCAGAATGCAGACCTGAACAGTGGTCAAAAGGCTGCCTGCCTGCGCAGGCAGCCCAGCGGATCCTTACAGCCATGAAGCCGGAAAAGGTGGATGATGAAAAGATCGGCCAACTCCTGGGCCGAGGGGAGTCCTTTCAAGGGCACAAAATGGGCCATTTTACTGAAACAGTCGACTACCACACAAATGACCGACATGCCTTCAGACCTTGGAAGCTCACCTCCAAAATCCATGGACAAATGGGTCCATGGTTCACTCGGGGTGGGCAAAGGCTGCAATGTTCCCACAGGTGCCAGACGGGAGGGTTTGCTTTTTGCACACACTGCACACTCTCTAACATACTCCTTGCAATCTGTTGCCAGAGAAGGCCACCAAGCACATCTAGCAACCAAGTCCTGTGTTCTGGAGGCCCCTGGGTGCCCGGCATTCTTGTGCGAGTGGAACATCTGCAAAATCTGGAGACGAAATGGCAGTGGCACAAACATAACCCCTTCAGGCTTTCCCTCAGGGACATCCTGCTGGAAAGGACTTAAAGTCTCCGTCCAGTCTTTCCAAGTCTCTGTGGCTCCCAGCACTACCTTCTGTGGAACAATGGTTTCTGGTTCCGAGGGCTGTGCTGTCTCCGGCTCAAAACATCTGGACAAGGCATCCACCTTAATGTTTTTACTACCCGGAGTGTACGTAATTACAAATCTAAATCTCGAGAAAAACAGTGACCACCAAGCCTGACGGGGACTCAATCTCTTAGCCCCCTCAATGTATTCCAAATTTTTGTGATCAGTGTAGACTGTAATCGTATGTTCTGCTCCTTCTAGCCAATGACGCCATTCTTCAAAGGCCAACTTAATGGCTAGGAGCTCCCTGTTGCCTATATCGTAGTTTTTCTCTGCTGGTGCAAACCTTTGAGAGAAATAGGCACACGGGTGTAATCTTCCCTGCAGCCCAGAGTGTTGAGACAGCACAGCCCCTACCCCAACTTCTGAGGCGTCAACCTCTACAATAAATGGATAAGAGGTGTCTACGTGTCTCAATATGGGTGCAGAGCAAAACAGTTCTTTCAAAGTGAAGAAAGCGACCAGAGCTTCGGGGGACCAGTGGTTGGTATCTGCCCCTTTCTTTGTGAGACTGGTAAGGGGTGCTATGACTGTGGAGTACCCCTTTATGAACCTTCTATAGTAATTCGCAAACCCCAAAAATATCTGAAGAGATTTGAGTCCTACTGGCTGAGGCCATTCCAGGACAGCAGAGACTTTGGCGGGATCCATAGAAAGGCCTGAGGTGGAAATTATGTATCCCAGAAAAGCGACAGATGTCACCTCAAAAATGCATTTCTCCAATTTAGCATAAAGCCTGTTTTGTCTAAGCTTGTGCAGCACGAATTTGACATGAGCTCTGTGCTCAGAGAGGTTGTCTGAGAAGATTAGTATGTTGTCCAGGTATATTAGGACAAATTTACCCAACACCTCCCTGAAAACTTCATTAATGAGTTCCTGGAAGATGGCCGGGGCGTTACACAACCCGAAGGGCATCACCAGGTACTCGTAATGCCCGTCGGGTGTGTTAAAGGCCGTCTTCCATTCATCACCCTCTCTGATCCGCACCAGATTGTATGCACCCCGCAAATCCAATTTTGAAAAGATCTTGGCATTGGTGACTTGAGTGAATAAATCGTCTATCAAAGGTAATGGATAGCGATTTTTAACTGTGATTTTATTCACTCCCCAGTAATCAATGCATGGCCGAAGGCTTCCGTCTTTTTTTTTACAAAAAAGAAACCTGCTCCGGCAGGCGACCGGGAAGGACAAATAAATCCCTTAGCTAAGTTTTCACGGATGTATTCTTGCATGGCCACCTTTTCTGGCCCAGACAAATTGTAGAGATGACCTCTAGGGGGCATACAACCTGAACAGAGATCAATCGGGCAATCGAAAGGGCGATGTGGAGGTAATTTATCGGCAGCCTTGGGGCAGAACACTTCCGAAAACTCAACATATGGTTTCGGAACACCCTCCACATGAATCCTGGTCTGGCCTAAGGTCACCTTCACTAAGCAATGATGAAAACAGTGAGCAGACCAGCTCGTTAGCTGACCGGTAGCCCAATTTATCTGAGGAGAGTGAAGGTGTAACCATGGCATGCCAAGGAGGATTGTGGAGGTTGTCATGCGCAAAACAAAAAACTGCAACTTCTCTCTATGCAGCACCCCTACAGTGACTTCCACCTCTGGTGTCTGAGACAGCGGATGGTTACGCTGTAAGGGGGAATCATCCACTGCCATAACCTGAAGGGGTGGTTTAACCGGAGTGAGCGGAACACCTAATTTCTTTGCAAATTCGTAATGCATAAAATTAGCCGCTGAGCCTGAATCAATGAAGGCCTCAGAGACTTCAGATTTATCTTCCCATGTAATCATACAAGGAAGAAGTAACTGCTTATCCTCTAGGGGTAAGAGCTGTACGCCTAGGGTATTACCCCCAACTACTCCTAGGCAATGGCGTTTCCCGACTTCTTAGGACAATTTCGTACTCTATGACCCCCCTCTGCACAATAAAGACACAATTGCTCAGAAATCCTGCGTCTCCGCTCCACCTGGGACAGTTGTGACCAACCAATCTGCATTGGCTCGGGAGGAGGTGAAACAGGAGGAGATGGAGTCACCGGAGGTGCAGCGTAGGACACCATTTTAACATTGTTTCTACCCCGGGTCTACCTTTGATAACGTAATCTGTGATCAATCCTTGTGAAGAGAGGGAAACCGAGAGCCCGATATGGTGTAGTATGTCAATGTAATGGTATCTGGTGATAAAGAAGGTGATTATACTCACAAAGGTAGGTCGCTACCAAGGCAACCACTGGGCGAGCAGGCGGGCCCTTTTTAACGATTTTAACGATTTTAATTAATTTTACTCTACCTGGCGCCTCTGTTATCCTGCTACAAAATAATTTAATCCACCCTTGGTGGAGGGGTGTATCCCCACTTTTTCCCATATACAGAGAGCGACTTCTTAGACCTGAGCGGGGTCAGGTTATAATTCTCCCCGCCTGCTCGCCCAGTGGTTGCCTTGGTGGCGACCTACCTTTGTGAGTATAATCACCTTCTTTATCACCAGATACCTTTACATTGACATACTACACCATATCGGGCTCTCGGTTTCCCTCTCTTCACATTGTAGTTGCCTCATCGTCGTCCGACGGAGCGTCATACCGATTGCAGCCCACACCATGGACTTCATTGATAAACGAGCCGTCCACAGGGAGGGCCTGCTGGCCCAGTTCAAATCCACCCCCATACCTACATCTGAGACTAACACAGATTCTCCAGATGAAATTTCAGTTCCAGATATTGATCTCAAACCCCTATTCATCAAATTAGAGAATGCGCTAAAAGACGAATTCTTCAACATAGCGGATATAGCCATGCAAGAAACCTATATCGAAGAGAAAATCTCTCCAGATGGGATCAGAATAAAAACATTAACTGCTTTTCCAAAAGATACTGTTTTTTCAGATGACTGGTATGAATATTTAGAAAGCTGTACGGGGGGAATGATGGAGAGAATCATTAGAAAACGAAAATCCATTATCATAGAGTTACAACCCATAATTACCGACTGTAGAGAACAACTATCCTTACACCTCAAAAATAAACAATACCTACCCCTCATGTCCAATCTGATCTCACGTTTAAAAAAATTTGAAACCGATACCACCGAGGCCAAGCTAAAAAAACTAAACAGAGACAGACTGGCCTACGCGGAACACAGGGAGAGGGAGCGTAGGACCAGAATACCCCCCACCACTCCTAGACCAACACTCCCCAACCCTGTACCACCACCACTCATGAGTCTCACGATCCCACGTCTGCCACAGTATCCACCCTATCCACCCCCACCACTGGTTCCCCCTCCTGGCCCCAAACCACCAGCCACCACACAGGAGACTCCTATCAACAATACCAGCACCCCCCGGCTCTAACAGCACCCAAATTCTGTTTTGGACAAAGTATGATCAAAGCTGTATTCAACAAACAGACTCACAAACATTCACCTCGGGGCCCCAAACCTAGACCCTCCAATAAACCCATCATACTAAAACCTAACTTTCCCCTGGTTGTCCCCCACCCCAATCACACTATTGACAACACTGAATTGTTCTCGGGGAACAATCTTCAGTCCACACCATCTACCATAAAAAACACCAGATTCACACTCAGCACCAATCCAGTTTGTAATTTCCTGGATGGTTCCCCCCCAAAAACTCTGGCTATACCTACTGCCACCTGCAGGAATAGAGGTCCAACCAATACTAGCAATATTCACTCTGCAGCCCAACTCACTGAGGAAGTAGATCTCAGACTGTCACAAATCAGTGTTTATGACACACAACCCTCTCCTTCATCACCCACCATGTCCAAAACTCAGAGTCTCAAGATCATTCCAGGAACAAAAACCACTCAGATCAACAGTTACTTTCCACCTACCACTAAAATACATACTGATCCTAATCCCAAGTATGACCACCCTAATAATGCCATGTCATCCTCTTTTTAGACCTTCCCTCCAGTATCACTCAGAACACGTTATTAATACCACTACCGAGCCCCACTGCCTCCCGTGTAATTTTCCAACCAAAATCCAAGTTAAAGAGACCCCTACCAGAATCAGGAAAAGAGGACACAGAGGGAAAAGAAAAAAGAAACCGAATAGAGTCAGCCATGCCCCCACAACCAACTCCTCTGAACCAACCCGCTGTATCTTTAACCTCTCCAACCATGTCCTAACCACACAGGAAACTCAGTTATTAGAAAAGGGTCTCTCCTTCTGTCCCACCAACTCCTCACAAATGACCAGACTATTTGTTGAGCTCAATTCCTACATACGCAAATTAACTCTCAAAAGGCATTTTGCAATAAAAAAACAGGAAACTTCTTTAAGAGAAAACAATGACTTACTCATCATCACAGCCAATTACCATTTACCCATTTGCACAGCCAATATAGATGAAATCCGAACAGAGAAATATATCAACACACATCTCAAGGGTCGTTCACGATTTTATCCCACCTCTTCAAAGGGTAATTTCATTGAAACCTTTTACACACTAGTGCTCAATGATCTGCAAAAATTGGACTTTGACACTCCACCCCTTACATCCAATCTCACCCCATCAGAAAAGAAAGCCCTCAATAGTCTTAAAAATAATCCGGACATAATTATTAAACCCGCTGACAAAGGCGGAGGCATAGTTCTACTAAATAAAACTGACTATCTATCAGAGGCACACAGACTACTTGATAACCCACACCATTACAACCGTTTAGACTCTGATCCCACTCCCCACCATAATGTCAACCTCAAACTCTTCATCAATCAAGCATTTTTAAATGGTATTATCACCAAAAACGAAAGAAATTACATTATCAATCATCATCCCAAAACACAGTTTTTCTACTATCTCCCCAAAATTCACAAGACACTCATCAACCCACCCGGTAGACCCATTATTGCAGGTATCGAATCCATCACCAGTAATCTATCTAAATTCGTGGACCGCCACCTACAACCACTTGTACAAAATTTACCGTCATATATGAAAGATTCTGAACATCTCATCCAAATACTAAACACCACTGCCTGGAACACAGATTGCAGCTGGCTGACCTGTGATGTATCGTCCTTATACACCAATATTCCACACACCTTCGGTCTCAGATCATTAACACATTTTTTGTCCACCAACACCGACATGCCAATCACCCAACAATCATTTATCACCCAATGTGCAGAATTCATTTTACAACATAATGTTTCTTCCTTTGCAGATAATCATTACCATCAAGTATCTGGCACAGCCATGGGTAGTTCATTTGCACCCTCAAATGCCAACCTATCCATGAGCCTCTTAGAACATTTAAAGTTCTCTCATACACATCCATTTAGCAATAACATTGTCCTATACAAAAGATACATTGATGACCTGATTTTTATTTGGAAGGGCGACCCTTCCCTCATTCCTACATTCCTCACCTTTCTTAATGATAACCCGGCTGTCCTTACTTTCACTCACCTACATCATTCCACCACCATTGATTTTTTAGATCTGGTTCTGTTCATAGATAACTTTCACATCAAGACTAAAACACACTTCAAAAAAGTAGACTCCAACAACTACATCCATTTTAATAGTCATCATCACCGACCATGGACTACCAATACTCCCTATAGCCAATACCGTAGAATCTTCCACAATTGCACTGACCTTTCCGATTACCAATCTCCATCAGATATCCTTACCAAGAAGTTTATAGAACGAGGCTACCCTAAAAAACTGATCAAGGATGCCAAATGGAAGGCCACTGTCAGTAATACCAACAACACTGCTCCTTCCTCCTCATTCAGCTTTTTCCCTAGATTTATCACCGGATTCAGCCATCACCACAAACAGATTAGATCCATACTACAAAACAGATGGGAGATTCTGACACATGACCCCCACCTCAAACCCACCATTCCTGTAACTCCCTTGCTCACATTCAGAAGGGCTCCTAACCTCAAAGGCCTTCTGGCTCCCAGCAAATTACATCATCCCATCTCCAATACCACAGCAACCATACCTGCCCTAAACCCTGGGTCCTTTCCGTGTGGAAATCCCAGATGCACAGCCTGCCGCTTCATTATTTCTTCTGACTCTTTCTCATCTAACACTACTAAATCACAGTATACCATTAAAAAACACATCACCTGTTCCACCAGAAATGTTATTTATCTGATCTCCTGTTCATGCAATCTACAATACGTGGGACGCACCACTCAACTTGTCCGAAACAGAATAGGACAACACAAGTGCAAAATATTGAAAAATTACCCACTCCACAGCGTCTCCCGTCACTTTGGTTCCACTCATGATTGCAATCCACAAACACTCAAATTCACACTTATCGAATCTATCCCTCCACAGAATGCTTTTGAGGTTCTAAGGAATAAAGAAATGTTCTGGATACACATTTTAAAAACACTAACACCTGAAGGTTTAAATGAACAATTAGAAAACGTTTACTGAATCACACTTTTAATACTTTTAAATGGTCCTCTCTTTTATTTTCCATCACTTGAGTTGTCCTGTTTTATCATTTAATGGTTGTATAGTTTTTTTATGTATTCTAGTTATTCCTGTGTTATTTTTATGTCTCATACAAATTTTTGCAACTATGCATAATTTTGCATCCATACTCTCATTTTCAACACATGGGCTTTTTTTTTTTCTTTCTCTCCCTCTCCATCCAATAATCTCAGGTGGAGTGGATTGACCTACTTCCCTTTTTTTGATGCATTATTTTGCATATTGCGGCATGAAAAACATTTTACTATGTATTTATGTATATTTATAAGTGCAACTTTTATGCAATGTGTCATCATCCACTTAGACTTGTCCTGTTTTTATCATTTAACGTTTTTATTGTTGTTTCATGTATTCTAGTTATTCCTGTGTTATTTTTATGTCTCATGCAAATTTTTGCAACTATGCATAATTTTGCATCCATACTCTCATTTTCAAGCACATGGCTTTTTTTTTTTCCTCCTCTCCATCCAATAATCTCAGGTGGAGTGGATTGACCTACTTCCTTTTTTTGATGCATTGTTTTGCATATTGCGGCATGAACAAAAAAAATGTTTACTATGTATTTATGTATATTCATAAGTGCAACTGTTATGTAACCGTGTCATCATTTCTTTTCTTGTCTAGTATTTTTATTTCATACTTGTTCTGAACAACACTTCACCACATACCCCCTGCAGTTGCTGGCTTCTAAATGCCAGCTATAATCCCATATATAAGCTACATATGATTGCACCTAGACCCACACCAGGCACCCCGTTTGGAACCTTGCATCATGGTAAATGAATATACCCTAGTTCCCATATTTTATTCTGGGTCCTCTTCCCCTTCCTCATCCTTGTTTCCCCCCTCCCTTGTTTCACTTCACATAGCCCTTGAATCCTGAACCTACATTGTTCTTACAGCCCCACCCACTTTCTTTCCATGTTCCACTTCCACATACCCTTTCCTTTATAAACCAGAGACAGAGTGCTTCACACCCTACAGAGGCGCTATACCCAGCTCTTGACCAGACAGTGGTAAGTAGATGATTTTTTCACTCCTCAATACCCTTCTATCCTTTAAATACAAATTTCAGCATAGTAGCCTTATTACACTCTGTTTCCACTCCTCTTTAATGGAAACACCCTGTTTGCCTATGATAGTCTGCACCTTAAAGGGACTCCGAGCAGTGCAGAAACTATGGAAAGATGCACATCATTTTAAAGCTCTCTTTCTCCTCTTTCCAATGATATATAAACCGCCGCCCTACGCCTTTTAGTTTTCGCTATTTTCACGATTGAAGTTGCCACGGCTGCGATTTTGATCGCGAAAATAGAGAAAACTAAAAGGCGTAGGGCAACGATTTAAAATGATATCCATCTTTCCATAGTTATATTGTATTACACAGGGCGACTTTTTGTCAAAGTCAGCAGCTGCATTCAGCAGAATGGAGCTGCTGACACTGGGGAGAGTGTCGTCCTGTGTAATACAATATAACTATGGCAAGATGGATATCATTTTAAAGCTCTCTTTCTCCTCTTTCTGACGACACCTAAATCATCACCCTACGCCTTTTAGTTTTTTCTATTTTCGCGATCGAAATCGCGGCCGCGGCTATTTCAATCACGAAAATAGCGAAAACTAAAAGACGTAGGGTGGTGGTTTATATATCATTGGAAAGAGGAGAAAGAGAGCTTTAAAATGATGTGCATCTTTCCATAGTTTCTGCACTGCTCGGAGTCCCTTTAAGCCCAACCATTGTGTCACCTTTAATAGGAAAGGTCTAACTTCATTTATACCTTGGCTGTATGCATCGTCACTTTATATATGTGATTTGCACATTGTTTTTATTTAAATTTTTATACATAATTTACTGCTATATGCAGAATTGGCTGCTATATGTTGTTTATTCCTTGGTTGTACGCACTGCCACTTTATACAGTGGTGTGAAAAACTATTTGCCCCCTTCCTTTTTCTTATTCTTTTGCATGTTTGTCACACTTAAATGTTCCTGCTCATCAAAAACCGTTAACTATTAGTCCATGATAAAATAATTGAACACACAATGTAGTTTTAAGTGATGTTTTTTACTATTTAGTGAGAAAAAAACCTGAAAACCTACATGGCCCTGTGTGAAAAAGAAATTGCCCCCTGAACCTAATAACTGGTTGGGCCACCCTTAGCAGCAATAACTGTAATCAAGCGTTTGCGATAACTTGCAACAAGTCTTTTACAGCGCTCTGGAGGAATTTTGGCCCACTCATCTTTGCAGAATTGTTGTAATTTAGCTTTATTTGAGGGTTTTCTAGGATGAACCACCTTTTTAAGGTCATGCCACAACATCTCAATAGGATTCAGGTCAGGACTTTGACTAGGTCACTCCAAAGTCTTCATTTTGTTTTTCTTCAGCCATTCAGAGGTGGATTTGCTGGTGTATTTTGGGTAATTGTCCTGCTGCAGCACCCAAGATCACTTCAGCTTGAGTTGACAAACAGATGGCATTCTCCTTTAGGATTTTTTGGTAGACAGTAGAATTCATGGTTCCATCTATCACAGCAAGCCTTCCAGGTCCTGAAGCAGCAAAACAACCCCAGACCATAGCACTACCACCACCATATTTTACTATTGGTATGATGTTCTTTTGCTGAAATGCTGTGTTACTTCTATGCCAGATGTAATGGGACACGCACCTTCCAAAAAGTTCAACTTTTGTCTCATCAGTCCACAAGGTATTTTCCCAAAAGTCTTGGCAATCATTGAGATGTTTTTTTTAGCAAAATTGAGACAAGCCTTAATGTTCTTTTTGCTTAAAAGTGGTTTGCGCCTTGGATATCTGCCATGCAGGCCGTTTTTGCCCAGTCTCTTTCTTATAGGGACACTTAAGTCAAACAAAAAAAATGAGTTTTACTCACCTAGGGCTTCCAATAGCTCCCTGCAGCTGTCCGGTACCCTCGCCGTCTCCCTCCGATCCTCCTGGCCCCGCCGGCAGCCACTTCCTGTTTCGGTGACAGGAGCTGACAGGTTGGGGATGCGAGTGATTCTTCGCGTTCCCAGACACATTAGCACCCTCTATGCTGCTATATGGTATATAATATATGCTATAGCAGCATAGATGGCGCTATTGTGGCCAGGAATGCGAAGAATCACTCGCATCCCCAACCTGTCAGCTCCTGTCACCGAAACAGGAAGTGGCTGCCGGCGGGGCCAGGAGGATCGGAGGGAGACGGCGAGGGCACCGGACAGCTGCAGGGGGCTATTGGAAGCCCCAGGTGAGTAAAACTCATTTTTTTTGTTTGACTTAAGTGTCCCTTTAAGTAGTGTTGGGCGAACAGTGTTCGCCACTGTTCGGGTTCTGCAGAACATCACCCTGTTCGGGTGATGTTCGAGTTCGGCCGAACACCTGACGGTGCTCGGCCAAACCGTTCGGCCATATGGCCGAACTAAGAGCGCATGGCCGAACGTTCCCCGAACGTTCGGCTAGCGCTGTGATTGGCCGAACGGGTCACGTGGTTCGGACCCGAACGCGCTCTGATTGGCCGAACTGTCACGTGGTTCGGGTAAATAAATACCCGAACCACGTCATATCTCCGCCATTTGTCTGTGGGTTTAGCTTTGGGTAGGCAGGCAGGGTAGTTCGCGCTCCAGCCACGCTAGCCAGGGTCCCCCCCAGTCATTGTGTGTCGCTGCTGGGAACAGTAGTACACCGCTCGTTCAGCCACACTATATAGCATTCTGTGTACTGTTCTGTGTCTGCTGGGAACAGTAGTACACCGCTCGTTCAGCCACACTATATAGCATTCTGTGTACTGTTCTGTGTCTGCTGGGAACAGTAGTACACCGCTCGTTCAGCCACACTATATAGCATTCTGTGTACTGTTCTGTGTCTGCTGGGAACAGTAGTACACCGCTCGTTCAGCCACACTATATAGCATTCTGTGTACTGTTCTGTGTCTGCTGGGAACAGTAGTACACCGCTCGTTCAGCCACACTATATAGCATTCTGTGTACTGTTCTGTGTCTGCTGGGAACAGTAGTACACCGCTCGTTCAGCCACACTATATAGCATTCTGTGTACTGTTCTGTGTCTGCTGGGAACAGTGGTACACCGCTCGTTCAGCCACACTATATAGCATTCTGTGTACTGTTCTGTGTCTGCTGGGAACAGTGGTACACCGCTCGTTCAGCCACACTATATAGCATTCTGTGTACTGTTCTGTGTCTGCTGGGAACAGTGGTACACCGCTCGTTCAGCCACACTATATAGCATTCTGTGTACTGTTCTGTGTCTGCTGGGAACAGTAGTACACCGCTCGTTCAGCCAGACTATATACCATTGTTTACTGACACTATATAGCAGACTATATAGCATTGTGTGTACACCGCTCAGCCAGACTATATACCATTGTTTACTGACACTCTGTGTACACCGCTCAGCCAGACTATATACCATTGTTTACTGCCACTCTGATTCTGCTGGGAACAGTAGTACACCGCTCGCTCAGCCAGACTATATACCATTGTTTACTGACACTATATAGCAGACTATATAGCATTGTGTGTACACCGCTCAGCCAGACTATATACCATTGTTTACTGACACTCTGTGTACACCGCTCAGCCAGACTATATACCATTGTTTACTGCCACTCTGATTCTGCTGGGAACAGTAGTACACCGCTCGCTCAGCCAGACTATATACCATTGTTTACTGACACTATATAGCAGACTATATAGCATTGTGTGTACACCGCTCAGCCAGACTATATACCATTGTTTACTGACACTCTGTGTACACCGCTCAGCCAGACTATATACCATTGTTACCGTTGCCGGTCCCTGTTTATGGAACCTCTTATCTTTATTACATTTATGACTACATGGCGGTACAAAGCATGCTATCCGCACGCTTTTTGTCCTCATGCAAGGCCTGGGTTGTTGTGTCTCACAAAGCGTGGCCTTCTCCTCCTGCGCCTCCTCCTGTTCCATCACGTGTGCTGCTGCTGCTGCTGCTGCTGCTGGGTTACCGTTGCCGGTCCCTGTTTATGGAACCTCTTATCTTTATTACATTTATGACTACATGGCGGTACAAAGCATGCTATCCGCACGCTTTTTGTCCTCATGCAAGGCCTGGGTTGTTGTGTCTCACAAAGCGTGGCCTTCTCCTCCTGCGCCTCCTCCTGTTCCATCACGTGTGCTGCTGCTGCTGCTGCTGCTGCTGGGTTACCGTTGCCGGCCCCTGTTTATGGAACCTCTTATCTTTATTACATTTATGACTACATGGCGGTACAAAGCATGCTATCCGCACGCTTTTTGTCCTCATGCAAGGCCTGGGTTGTTGTGTCTCACAAAGCGTGGCCTTCTCCTCCTGCGCCTCCTCCTGTTCCATCACGTGTGCTGCTGCTGCTGCTGCTGCTGGGTTACCGTTGCCGGTCCCTGTTTATGGAACCTCTTATCTTTATTACATTTATGACTACATGGCGGTACAAAGCATGCTATCCGCACGCTTTTTGTCCTCATGCAAGGCCTGGGTTGTTGTGTCTCACAAAGCGTGGCCTTCTCCTCCTGCGCCTCCTCCTGTTCCATCACGTGTGCTGCTGCTGCTGCTGCTGCTGCTGGGTTACCGTTGCCGGTCCCTGTTTATGGAACCTCTTATCTTTATTACATTTATGACTACATGGCGGTACAAAGCATGCTATCCGCACGCTTTTTGTCCTCATGCAAGGCCTGGGTTGTTGTGTCTCACAAAGCGTGGCCTTCTCCTCCTGCGCCTCCTCCTGTTCCATCACGTGTGCTGCTGCTGGGTTAGCGTTGCCGCGTGGTCCCTGTTTATTGAACCACTTATCTTTATTACATTTATGACTGCATGGTGGTACAAAGCATGCTATCCGCACGCTTCTTGTCCTCATGCAAGGCCTGGGTTGTTGTGTCTCAAAGCGTGGCCTTCTCCTCCTGCGCCACCCTCCTCCTGTTCCATCACGTGTGCTGCTGCTGGGTTAGCATTACCGGTCCCTTTTCCTGGAACCTCTTATATGTATTACATTTATGACTGCATGCCGACAAAAAGCATGTTACCTGTGCAAAGAAAACAGACATTTCCCGCATTTAAAAGACAGTTTTCCCTTTGAAACTTTAAAATCGATTTTCTCAAAAACTATAAGCTCTTTTTGCTAAATTTTTTTTCCTCTTGTACCCACTCCCAAGGTGCACATACCCTGTAAATTTGGGGTATGTAGCATGTAAGGAGGCTTTACAAACCACAAAAGTTCGGGTCCCCATTGACTTCCATTATGTTCGGAGTTCGGGTCGAACACCCGAACATCGCGGCCATGTTCGGCCTGTTCGGCCCGAACCCGAACATCTAGATGTTCGCCCAACACTACCTTTAAGGTGGAGTCGTGAACACTGACCTTAATTGAGGCAAGTGAGGCCTGCAGTTCTTTAGATGTTGTCCTGGGGTCTTTTGTGGCCTCTCGGATGAGTTTTCTCCTCGCTCTCGGGGTAATTTTGGTCGGCCGGCCACTCCTGGTAAGGTTCATCACTGTTCCATGTTTTTGCCATTTGTGGATAATGGCTCTCACTGTGGTTCGCTGGAGTCCCAAAGCTTTAGAAATGGCTTTATGACCTTTACCAGACTGATAGATCTCAATTACAGTACTTTTGTTCTCATTTGTTCCTGAATTTCTTTGGATCTTGGCATGATCTAGTTTTTGAAGATCTTTTGGTCTACTTCTCTGTGTCAGATAGCTCCTAATTAAGTGATTTCTTGATTGAAACAGGTGTGGCAGTAATCAGGCCTGGGGGTGACTACAGAAATTGTACTCAGGTGTGATAAACCACAGTTAAGTTATTTTTTAACAAGGGGGGCAATCACTTTTTCACACAGGGCCATGTAGATTTGGAGTTTTTTTTCTCACTAAATAATAATAACCATCATTTAAAACTGCATTTTGTGTTCAATTATGTTATCTTGGACTAATAGTTAACGGTTTTTGATGAGCAGAAACATTTAAGTGTGACAAACATGCAAAAGAATAAGACATCAGGAAGGGGGCAAATAGTTTTTCACACCACTGTATATGCAACTAGCCACATTATATATGTGATCTGCACATTATTTATTGCTTATGCATATTTTGCTGTTATATGTCGCATTGCACATCATTTTGTTGTAGATCTGTGGTGCACCTTTTTGGTGCTTGGTATTTGCATTCCTCTGGCAATTCCCTTGTTTCCTTTTTTCCCTCCCCCACTACCCTCCAAAAATTGTTTGCCTGAAGAAGCGGGACTGTTACCCGTGCAACGCGTTGCACTTTTGGAGTTATTATTAAATGTTACTTTAAACTGCAAGTAACTTGCCCGTTGTCCGGCCATTTCTTCCAGAAGGGAGGTGAGTCCACCCACTTCGCCCTTTTTCACGATTTTAATTAATTTTACTCTACCTGGCGCCTTTGTTATCCTGCTACAAAATGCGATCAATCCTGATTGCCGATGAAATGGCCTCATCGACGGCTTTAGGTTCAGGCTGACTTAACATAAGATCGGAGACCTCATCTGATAACCCTGATAAGAAACAGTCTAAAAGAGCATAGGTGTCCCACCTGGCTGAAACTGACCACCTCCTAAATTTGGCAGCATACTCCTCAACCGGACTCTTGCCTTGACGC
Source organism: Hyperolius riggenbachi (assembly GCF_040937935.1). Classification (NCBI taxonomy): domain Eukaryota; kingdom Metazoa; phylum Chordata; class Amphibia; order Anura; family Hyperoliidae; genus Hyperolius; species Hyperolius riggenbachi. Next base: position 38,797,390 of record NC_090646.1, on the reverse strand, counting down.
AGCAACTTGAGCTTCTGCTCAGAAGTCGAGGCAATGTCTGGATCGTCGTACATTACTGCCATAGCCTTAAAGAATTTGTCTACAGAAGTTAAGGCTAAATCTCCCGCGGGTACAGGGGCGCCTTTCCCATCAGTCAGTAGAGGCAGCCGCTTGGGGCGCTGTGCATTCAAAAGGCGGAGCCGCCCGCCGCATTTACTGTGACCGTTTTTAACTTTTTTTCATTTATTTACCTTTAGCACGCTGCCCACGTGCTCACTAGTGTCTCCCTCTGTATAGTGCCCCCATTGAGTAGTTGCCGCCTCCTCCTCTGACTCCTCGAACAATAGAGCAATGCTGGCTCTTCTCTCCACCACTCCTCCTAAAGCTGCGCCCCTGCTTCTCCATTAGCCACCACGGGTAAAGTGTTTACCTCATGTGGCCACACCCCGCCTTTAACTCCGCCCACGCCAGTCAACTCAAGCACTCTGGCGCTGTATTTGAAATGTCTGATGATGATGACCGTGACACCGGGTCCGTTCCTGCTGTGAGCAGCTTCCTTGTCTGTGTCAGCAGAGTGCAGACTGCAGGTCTGAGCCCTTTCATGTAACGGCATGTGCTGTGGGGGAGGAGGAGAACGATCAGGAAGGAGAGCTTCTGTGCAGAGAAGGGGGAGGCTGCAGCTGAAGGATGTACCCAGGGGGATAGGAAACTCCAGTCCCAGGACACACCACTTTGTTCTACTCAGTGAGTAAAAGCAGGCTGACAACTGTCTGCTGTACAAGATGGTCAGGCACTCCTCATTAATCACTGGCTATTCAGTGATTGTTCCAGTTTGCACTATAATCTGATAGAGCATTGTATAGGGGAAGAGAGACTGGGCATCAATGTCATCTGTTTAGCAGTATATACTGTGTGCTGCAGTTTGTTTATGCCTTGATGCAATTTGAAAGAAGCTGGGTCCTTGTTATAGGGGCCCAATATGTGAACATTTTATCCATTCTTGCAACCTGTAATATATTAGTAAAGTATAGGATCTTATTTCACATATACAGATCTGCTGTTTGTTTGGGTGTCATGATAATGGTCACCGGTCAATGACATTCTTGAGCACTGGGGGACGCTTAAAGAGAACCAGAGACAATCTAAAGAAAAGATTTTATACATACCTTGGGCTTCCTCCAGCCCCATACGCACGGATCGCTCCCACACCGCCATCCTCCGCTGCCCGTAGCTATGAGAACCGGCTCCCCACTCTGCCGTCAGTCAGAGCCAGTCTGAGCGTAAGGGAACTCCTGCGTAGCCTGGCTCCGATGACGTCAGTGACGGGAGCCGGTTCTCGTAGTTGCAGGCAGAGGAGGATGGCGGCATGGGAGCGATCCATGCGTATGGGGCTGGAGGAAGCTCCAGGTGTGTTTACAATATTTTCTTTAGATTGTCTCTGGTTCCCTTTATACCAGACCTGAAAATGTAAAAAAAAAAAGTTTCACTTATCTGGGGCTTCTACCAGCTCCCTGCAGCCATCATGTGCCACGCAGGTCCCCAGCGATCCTAGCGGTGCAGTTTTGCCAACTTAGAAGTTGACGGCCACTGCGCTTGTGGGGCCCTGGCTGCACAGGTCCTCATTCGCTTCGGTCACTGGAAGCGTCCTCTGTGCGGACAGGGTACGGGAAAATCACTACTGTGCAGGATGCTTCTGGCTGCAGGAGTGAACGAGCACCTGTGCGGCCAGGGTAGGAGCAGCGAACGGTGACTCTACAAACTGAAACTGCGCTGCAGTGGGAGAACAGAAGATTGTTGAGGACTGGCACGAGACAGGTTCACTTTAAGCGGTTGACCAACAGGATAGCAAGCACTGAGGATTACAGTTTTACATTTGTTTTTCCCATGGTGGAGGGGTTACTTCTGGCTGCAGCTGCTGCTACTACCATCTCAAACTGAGGCCAGTTGAAAGTGTTTGTAAACTCCAAGCAGTTCTGTTGTATAGGCAAATCATTAGGTTTCGCTTTTTTGTGCTCCTTTTCTATGACTACTATTACTGGGCCCACCTAACCAGCCCAAAATTGCATGATCACGTATTCTCTACCCTGTTTGCCTTGTATAGCCTTTACTACGATGTATAACCTTGTTATGTCTGCCATCCTTTTGAATCATTGTATGTATTTATTGCCCAGCACTGCGTAATATGTTGGCGCTTTATAAATGCAATTAATTATAATTGTATGGAAAATTAGTTTGTTAAATAGAATACTCTTCATTCTGGACGACTCTGTGCTTTTGAGATTAAAGGTTACCCGAGGTGACATGATGAAATAGACATGGGTATGTACAGTGTTTAGCACACAAATATGTGTTCCTTTTTTTCTTTCTCTGCCTAAAAGAGTTAAATATCAGGTATGTAAGTGGCTGACTCAGTCAGGAAGTGACTACAGTGTGACCCTCACTGATAAGAAATTCCAACTATAGAACACTGTCCTAGCAGAGGATGGCTTCTGAGAGCAGGAAGGAGATAAAAGGGTAAATAGTTCATAAATGTTAGCTCTTGCATACTTCAAAGAATGTGTCATTGAGTAAAAACAACAGTTAAAACTTTAAAAAGCAGATTTAAACATAAAATAAAACTGTGGAATTTTTTAGAAAAGTCATTTTTAGGAGAAGGAAGATAGATAAAATTGTTTATTTCATTAGTTTATTTTCGCTTTGGGTGTCTTTTAAAGGATAACCAAGCTGAAAATGTATATACAATAGGGGTCTATACATACTTAATTTTTAGGGTTATCCACACCAGGGTCATTGCCTCAGCCATGCTCCATTTACATGCAATCAGTCTTGGACTAGGCCCCCGTATCGGTAGTTAGTGACCTCTAAACCAGATCACGAAGGCAGCGGCAGCCCTGCCAAAGTGGTGTCCAAGAATAAACTATTCATGCGTAGTTGAAGAATATTTGCTTCAACCCCAGTTGGGGTCTAGACTGGGAATGACTGCAGGGAAACAAAGCCTGGGCTGGCAGGGGAAAATGGAAGCAGCAATCCTGGTGTGAATATAGGATCCTTTTATTGATGCTATTTCAGCTCTTATATCCTTTAAGGTTAAGCCCAATCTACACGATATGATTCTTTGTGCGATTCGATTACGATTCTATTTACGATCCGATTAAATCCGACATGTCCGATCAGGATTCGATTCAATCCAATTCAATTTACCATTGTTTTGCAATGGCAAATCGAATCCCAATTGGACATGTCGGATTTAATTCGATCGTAAATAGAATCGTAATCGAATCGCACAAAGAATCATATCGTGTAGATGGGGCTTGACTGACCACGGGTAATTGCCTGGTGCCCCCTAATGCCCTATCCTCAAGAGTTTTGTAGTTTGGCTGCAAAAAGTAGTGTTGGGGGTGGGCCAGGACTAGGTGAGGCACCAACTATGGTAAGTTAAGTCTGGCCACCAAACTGCAGAGAGGGGCGCAGCCCCAATTAGCGGGGGGTTTCTTTGGCTGGAGTGACAAAAAGGCTAGAGGCGCCCCTGCGCGGGTAAACTGTATGCCCAGGTCTGGGAATCGCCTGATAACAAGGTCTTAACCACTTAACATCTCAGTCGTTTTCAGCTTATGCATCCGAGCAATGTTCACCTCCCATTCATTAGCCTATAACTTTATCACTACTTATCACAATGAACTGATCTATATCTTGTTTTTTCCGCCACCAATTAGGCTTTCTTTGGGTGGTACATTTTGCTAAGAGCCACTTTACTGTAAATGCATTTTAACAGGAAGAATAAGAAAAAAAAAGAAAAAATTCATTATTTGTCAGTTTTCAGCCATTATAGTTTTAAAATAATACATGCCTCCATAATTAAAACCCATGTATTGTTATTGCCCATTTGTCATGGTTATTTCACCATTTAAATTATGTCCCTATCACAATGTATCGCGACAGTATTTTATTTGGAAATAAAAGAGCATTTTTTCCGTTTTGCATACATCACTATTTACAAGCTTATAAAAAAAAAATAGAGAGAAATAATTCATCTTTACATAGATATTTAAAAAGTTTAGACCCTTAGGTAAATATTTATGTGTTTTTTATAGTAATGTTTTTTTTTATTAAACATTTTATGTGGGCATTTTTGGAGGGTGGGATATAAAAGTGTTTTATTTGGGGAAATATTGGTGTATTGTAACGTTTTTGGGCATTTACTTGTAGTTTTACTTTTTGGCCACAAGATGGCAATCTCGATTTTTTTTACATGACGTCACTCTAAGCGTACAATGTACGCTTAGAGGGACACCGCTTCAGAAAGAGCGAAGCTTCTGAGAGAAGCTGTCGCTTTTTCAGCGGGGGAGAGGAATCAATGATCGGGCTCCATAGTCCGATACATTGATTCCGTGGCTACCGACTCCGCGGCCGGGAGTGCGCGTGCACGCGCGCGATCGGCCGCGGGAGCGCGCCTGTCCTCCTTGACATTTTTATACGTCAAGGAGGACAAAGTGGTTAATAAACATGACCCTTTGGGTCATGGTTCCTGAAGATCTAGATCTTAACTCAAAGTATGACAACACTCTACTCCTAAAATTTCGAAAGTCAGATCTGTGACCAGAAAACTTTTCAGGTGTTTGTGCTAGGAGGGGATCGCACCTCGTCCACTGCCGTCTGGAGGGTACGTAAAGAACCAGACAAAGCGTCAATCATAACTTTGTGGTTACCCAGCACTTGGTTGATAGAGTCCACCGAAGTGGTAAGTGCGCCCAGACGGTCAGTGTGTGCGTCCATTTGCATTTTTAGGTCTGGCGTTCTGTAAAGATCGGTGTAACACAGAGAGTATCTGATTACCGGCGATCTGCAGTATCACCGAGAATGCAGATATATACCCGATTATAGATGATCTGCAGTATCACCGATAATCAGATATATCTCTAACCTCTGGACACCTGAGTAATATATGAATGTTTTGATGCAACAGTAATACTTTGAGGAGAGCACCCGTACAGTGGGTGTAAGGCAATAGGAGGTACTGCCCAGAGAACAGAATCCTTCCAATGGCCTGAGGCCCCCCAAGGGGCGGAGCCAGGCTGAGAGTGGGAAGGACAGAACGTGAGTGACACCAGTGAGGAAGTGCCACTGACAGATCTGTGAACTATCTCTTAACAGGAGAGAGAGTTCTCGAGGTCGGACAGGCCAGGTCGTTAACACACGGACAGATAAAGTACAGAGACAGTATACAGATGCAGAATCCTAAGACCAGCAGAGTTTGGCAACAGAGTATCAGAATGACAAAGGTACAGAATCAGAGATCAGAAGAATGATCAGGAAAGCAGAAAGTCATAACAGATAATAAACAATGCCTAGTCTTGAGTGTGAGCTCCAAGATTCTCAACACTCCTGGAACTAGACTAGATAACAATAATAATACAGATGATACAGAATTCCTAGAGTAAGGTGTGAGTTCCTTGATCATCAACACCTTGGAAACTGGTCTAGATAATAATCACAGATAATAACAGAATTCCTAGACTAAGGTAATGTTTCTGCTGTGTTGGATGCGGAATCCGCCGCAGCGCTGTCTGTGCGTGCGGCGTTTTCTCCGCATTCAGCATTGCTGATAGGAGTAGGCCTATGCGTGCAACCTGCCGCGTCGGACGCGGAATCCGCCGCCCTGTTGTCTGGGCATGCGGCGGTTTCTCCGTGCTCCGACTGCGCGCCAGCTGCCATGTTGAACGCGGAATCTCAATCTTTGCACAATTGGTCACTGAGTTACTGAGATTAATATTCAGAAAAGTGGGTGGAGCCTACAAAAGACAATCAAAATTCCCCTATTGATGTTCAAAGGGAATATGTAATTGCTGCCATTCTTGCACTGTTAATGGTACACGCCTCAAACCTGGTACAGTTGGTCATTGGGTGACTGGGGTTCAAATTTAGACAAAGGGGTGGAGCTACAAACAGCCAATCAGATTTGTTTAATCTCAATGTAAATTATTGATGACAAAGACCGCAAAGCGCACAAAAATGTAATCTGCAGCCATTCTTACACTGTTAATGGTAGTGTTCTCAAACTTTGCACAGGTGGTCACTGGGTGACTGGGATTAATATTCAGAAAAGTTGGTGGAGCCTACAAAAGCCAATCAAAATCCACCTATTCATTTTTAAGGGGAATATTTAATTGCTGCCATTCTTGCACTGTTAATCACCTGTACCTGGTACAGTTGACCATTGGGTGATTGGGGTTCAAATTCAGAAAAGGGGAGGAGCCACATCCAATCAGATTTATTTTATTTCAATGCAAATTATTGATGCCAAAGACCGCAAAGCTCACAAACTTGATCATTAAGTAATTGAGTAATTATGTGTTAGGGTTAGGAAAAGTGGGTGGAGCCAACACTGGCCAAATGCATACCTGTTCTGTTTCGAATTCCCGCTTTATGTGTGAGGCATACTCCAGAAGACCCAGTCTGTATAGCAGTATAACTCCACACTGATTTAGAAACCTCCACAGGCAGTTTACTCGATGAAATAATGACTCCAAGTATAATCTGTAGTATCTTTACTTGCGTTGAAAGCATACAAAGATGTTTTTTAGAGCATATTCATAGTTAAAAATACGATGCGACTACAAGCACAGCAGGATCTCCTCACTAACTGAACTCAACTGTTGCAGAAACATCTAGACAAGGCTGTTGAGCAGGGAGTTACAGTTGGGAAATGCTAAATAACTAAATCTTGCAGGGGGACTGGAATATACTAATACAAAGAATATAAATAATGTTAAATAACATTAAAGGAGGCTGTTGTGACAGCACACTCCCCGCTTGGTATCGGTAGATACCACTATATATAATACAATTTAACATTGAAAACTATATGTATAATTAAGACTTGCAGAGAAGAGAGAAAACAAAAACATTAATTCTTGTATGCAGATCTTTGAAGAATCTTCCATCACTGTAGAAAGGATGTAACTCAGTAGACTCGAAGGCATATCAGGCTGTTCCCTTGGATCGAGTAGATAAGACATCTTCATTTGAAGGCAGGAGTAAGACTGTCTCCATGATGGGTCTAAACAAAGTCTTAACACTACCATTTCTTGCTGTCTTCACTTTCACCTTGCGAACCTTTCCATCATCGCTAGTGATTGCCTTTATAAAGTGATCATTCACATCGGGTTTGTTCTTCAGAATTTTTTTAAGTGAAGTTAGCCTAGAAATAACTTGTTTCTTGTTATTTGGAAGTCTAATTCTTGGTGAACGAAACGGTAAAGGAGCTACCCAACTGTTAGTTTCATCCTTGAAGAATTCATTATTCAAGATGTTTATGAACTCTTTATCCTCAATGGAAGGAACTGTCTTATTGTCATCACGAGTTATTTGGAATATAGTGTCACCAAAGTCTTGATGAGAACTGTTCTTACAACTGATTTGCTTTTGTACATCGCATGAAGTCTTTAAACTGAAACTCTCCTGAACTTGAAAGTTAAAAGGATGTTTAAGTGAATGAAAGGTGCATTCAGATTCTCTGATGCTGGTCTTGCATGAGAACACATCATAAGACTCTTGAAATGTATTTAAGCAAACATCTCCTATTATGACCCATCCAAAATCTAATTTCTGTGCATAAGGGGCATCATTTGGTCCATTGCATTGTTGTCGCACCTTATGGACTCTTGGGATATCTCTGCCTAAAAGAAGGAGAATCTTTGCATCATCATCAAGCGGTGGAATGTAACTGGCTATGTGTTTCATATGAGGATGATAAAGAGCCGCTTCTGGTGTAGGGATCTCTTCTCGATTGTTTGGCAACTGATCACATTCGAAAAGTGTTGGAAGTGAAAATTCTGTGTTTCCATACTCAGATGCTACCACAAAACCATGTGCTCTTCTTCCAGATATCTTAACCAGGCCTGAGCAAGTTCGTAAAGTATAGGGCCAGGTTTCTCCTTGAATATTGAACACGTTGAAGAATTCTGGACTTGCTAATGAACTATTGCTCTGGTCGTCAAGGATAGCATACATCTTCACTGCGCTCTGTGGTCGTCCTTCTGGATATACCTTGACCAGACATATTTTACTGCATGACTTTCTGTGGAATCCTTCTTCACATACCTCAGTACATTTTGTGGATACAGATGCTGTCATTTCCTCAGTACTCTCCACGCCATAACTTGGTGTGGTCTTTGAGGCTTGAGCAGTTTGAAGCACTTCTTTGGGAGAACTAGGATGATAAGCCGTTATGTGTTTATCACTGTTGCAGTCAAAACATTTGACAGGAACTTTACAGTCTTTAGCAAAGTGGTCTGTAGATGCACAACATCTATAACAAATATCGTGTTCTCTGAGGAAAGACTTGCGCTCTTCAAAGGGCATTTGTTTAAACACACGACAATTTCTAAGAGGGTGTGGCTTGTTATGAATAGGACATTGATACCTAGGATCATTTTCCTTGACTTGCTGTGGTTTAAAATCAGAGTCTTGAGAACTTGAGAAGATTCCAGTATTCTTGACATAGATAGAGTTCCGTGAGTCCTTAAACTTGCCTTGAGTATCACAATTTAAAGATGTTGAAGGAAGAACTGTAGTATCAAAAAATAAAAAGCTTGGGTCATTCTTTACAGTAGCTATGTCTCTAATGAATTTGGAGAAAAAAGAAAAAGGTGGAAAGGATACTTTATAGTCCTGTTTATATTTAGATCCTTTCTTTGCCCATTCACTCTGAATATTCGGTGGCAACTTCTGTACAATTGGGTTTACACCATGAGCTGTATCCAAGTAGACAAGACCTGGAAGGTGTGGGTCTGCCTTGGCTCTTTCTACTTCAAGAAGAAGGTCGCTTAATTCTTGAAACTTGTGGTTGTCCTTGTTAGACAGTTTTGGGAAGTTTCGAAGTCTCTTGAATAAAGCAAGCTCAATAGCTTCAGAACATCCATAAACTCTCTCTAATCTCTCCCAAACTATGTTAAGACCCGTTGCTGGATCATCGCAATGAACAGATTTCAGTCTTTTAACTTGTTCTGATGACTGCGGTCCCAACCATTTGATAAGTAGGTCAAGTTCTCCTATAGGTTCAATCTCCAGGTTCTGGATTATAGTCTTGAATGTAGCTCGCCAACCTCTGTAGTTTTCTGGTTGATCATCAAATTTCGTTAGTCCAGAGTTAAGAAGCTCTCGGCGAATCATATACTTGCCAACTTCTTCCATTTCAGACTTTTCTGATTTTATTTCTGTACGTGGAAATGCGTCACCACTGCAGACAGTATGTGGCTTGTGCTGTTCCAGTGGTGATGTAGAGAATGGAGATGCAGATGCGTTTACTCCAGGCGAGGGTTTGATCTGTGTGATGTTTGGAGCATGGGAGCTTGAAAAAGACTGTGTTATGAGATTCATGGGATTTGTTCCAATTGGTTGTGATATTTCTTTGTGATTATATCTTGCTGAGGTCTGACAAGGTGTATAGATTTGTTCTCTTGGACTTGTAGTGTTGGACAGCATAGTAGAATCCTTCAAAGGTACAGTGTTAAACTGAGATTCATGTTTTAACGATATGCATTCTGGCTGCTTACTTGCTGAACAGGTAGGTGCAGAGACTTCAGCTGTATGCAGGGGAGTATATCCATTGTTCTGGTTCATAACAAATTGCAAAGTTCGTTTAGCAGGATCGTCAGCAGACTTTAAGCTAGGGTAATTAATTCCTTCTTCCTCTTCCACAGCTTGTTCGAAGACCTTTAACCTTGCTAGAGCTGCTGCTTCTTCTCTTTTCTTTTGCAGAAGTTCTAACTGGGCCTCTGTCTTTGCCTGCACACGTGTTGCTTTTGCCTGTGCTTCTGCCTGCACACGTGTTGCTTCTGCCTGTGCTTCTGCCTGCACACGTGTTGCTTCTGCCTGTGCTTCTGCCTGCACACGTGTTGCTTCTGCCTGTGCTTCAGCCTGCACACGTGTTGCTTCTGCCTGTGCTTCTGCCTGCACACGTGTTGCTTCTGCCTGTGCTTCCGCCTGTTTGCATGCTGCGTCCGCCTGTTTGCGTGCTGCGTCCGCTTTAAGAGTCGATTCTTGTTCAAAGCAATAAGATTGTGCTTTCGCAGCCTCTGCTTCTGCACGGGCTTTGACTAACTGAATGCTTAATGCTGACCTCTGGGAGAGTGACTGCAGCGATTTGCATGATCTAGTAAATCTGTGAGAGGTTGCTTGCACTGACAGTTTTTTTGAGTGTCTAGAAGAAATAGAGGTACAGGATGTAGTTTCGATCAAATTTGCTATCCTATTCTCTAACTGTAACTTTGCTTCCATAAACGTAACATGTCTCTGTTGATCAGCGGTGGTAAAGTCATCCAACTCTTTTGACGCTTGTTCTGTACTAACTTGCGATAGAAAGGAAGAATATTTTTCAGAGAGTTTCCTGTAATTTTCATATGTCTTCTTAAGTCTTGTAAGTGCATTGTTTAATTGCTCTCCATTACTGCCAGTCTTCTCAATATCAGATATGTGTTGCAGCGTTTTTATCCACAATTCAGACAGACTATGAAACATTCCTTCACTTTCTGCTTCATACCTCTCTCTTGCCTTTAGAGAAAGATGTATTGACCGCCTTGGTCTCTCAGGTAGTACAACATGTTTATCTGAATCATCTTGACCGAGAATTAATTCATCTTCCATGTTAATAGAATGCGCAGAAATAGACATGCTCTATGGCTGCAGATATGATGCTTATGAATCTTATCACTGGGTGATTTTTTTTTTTTTTTTTAAACTTAATAGCGATAGTCCCAAACAGAAGAAATGTACAATTTCTGAAGCAATCTGTACTCACTGTATTCACTGTAGGAAGGCAAACAGGCAATTCTTGTACTTTTTTGCTGAATGTCTATTTACTCTTTGTAGATTTGTGTTTGATGTGTAGCTAGGTAATCCTTTATTGTATTGCAGATCAGTCCTTTACTGATGAGTTGACAGGAAATCCCATTACCTTCTTGCAGATATCGTATTTTTACTGTTCTGTTTCGAATTCCCGCTTTATGTGTGAGGCATACTCCAGAAGACCCAGTCTGTATAGCAGTATAACTCCACACTGATTTAGAAACCTCCACAGGCAGTTTACTCGATGAAATAATGACTCCAAGTATAATCTGTAGTATCTTTACTTGCGTTGAAAGCATACAAAGATGTTTTTTAGAGCATATTCATAGTTAAAAATACGATGCGACTACAAGCACAGCAGGATCTCCTCACTAACTGAACTCAACTGTTGCAGAAACATCTAGACAAGGCTGTTGAGCAGGGAGTTACAGTTGGGAAATGCTAAATAACTAAATCTTGCAGGGGGACTGGAATATACTAATACAAAGAATATAAATAATGTTAAATAACATTAAAGGAGGCTGTTGTGACAGCACAATACCCGTGCAACGCCAGGCATCCAGCTAGTATTATAAATGGGAAAGTTCGGATGTTTGGATGTTTGTTACTTGATCACGCAAAAATGGCTGAACGGATTTGAATGAAATTTGGCACACACATAGTACTTTACCTGGAATAAAGTATAAGATATTTTTTATTCCCATAACCAAAAAGTGGGTGGAGACAAATACAGATTTCACTGGGAAAATGTAAACTGCAGCTATTCTTACACGGTTAATGGTAGGGTTCTCAAACTTTGCACAGTTGGTCGCTGTGTGACTAGGATTGATATTCATTAAAGTGGGTGGAGCCTATAAAAGCAAAAAAAAAAAATCAAAATACAACTATTAATTTTCAAGGGGAATATTTACATTGCTGCCATTCTTGCACTGTTAATGGCACAAGCCTCAAACCTGGTACAGTTGATCATTGGGTGACTAGGGTTCAAATTGAGAAAGGGGGTGGAGCCACAAACAGCCAATCCAATTTGTTTCATTTAAATGCAAATTATTGATGCCAAACACCGCAAAGCTCACAAACTTGGCAATTAAGTAATTGATTAATTGTGTGTGAGGGTTAGAAAAGTGGGCACAGCCAACACCAACCAAATACATATGCGGGCAACACGGGGTCATAAGTGGGCGGAGACAAATACAAATTTTACTGGGAAAATGTAAACTGCAGCCATTCTTACACTATTAATTGTAGGGTTCTCAAACTTTGCCCATTAATTACTGGGTGACTGGGATTAATATTCAGAAAAGTGGGTGGAGCCTACAAAAGCCAATCAAAAATTACCTATTGATTTTTCAGGGGAATATTTTATTGCTGTCATTCTTGCACTGTTAATGGCACAAACATCAAACCTGGTACAGTTGATCACTGGGTGACTGGGGTTTAAATTGATAAAAGGGGGTGGAGCCACAAACAGCCATTCTGATTTGTTTCATTTTAATGCAGGTTATGGATGCCAAAGACCGCAAAACTCACAAACTTGGTCATTGAGTAGCTGATTAATTGTGTCTTAGGGTTAGTAAAAGTGGGCGCAGCCAACAACTGTCAAATATATAATCTGGCAATGCCGTGTCATCAGTAGGCGGAGACAAATGCAAATTTCACTGGAAAATGTAAACTGCAGCAATTCTTCCACTGTTAATGATAAGGTTCTCAAACTTTGCACAATTGGTCACTGGGTGACTGGGATTCATATTCAGAAATGTGGGTGGAGCCTACAAAAGCCAATCAAAATGTACCTATTGATTTTCAATGGGAATATTTAATTGCTGCTATTCTTGCACTGTTAATGGCACAAGCTACTTGCACTGTTAATCACCTGTACCTGGTACAGTTGGCCATTGGGTGATTGGGGTTCAAATTCAGAAAAGGGGTGGAGCCACATCCAATCAGATTTATTTTATTTCAATGCAAATTATTGATGCCAAAGACTGCAAAGCTCGCAAACTTGGTCATTAAGTAATTGAGTAATTGTGTGTTAGGGTTAGGAAAAGTGGGCAGAGCCAACACCGGCCAAATACATACCCAGGCAACGCCGGGCATCCAGCTAGTATACAATATATACACAAGAGATGTATACAACATGAAATGCAGGACACAAAAGAGCATGCAAGCAGAAGGTGAACAAGCATAAGTCATAACCAGGAGATATAACAATACCAGTAATCGCTTAGGCAAAGAATCGTCAATAATACTAGCACAAGGTCATACACGGGAGGGCCACAGAGCATAGGGATACAGGATAACTAGGAACTTCCCCAGGAATAAGGAACTCGGAACAGGATGACTAGAACAAGGAACAATGAGCTATCAACAGGTTAATGTTCAGGTGCTGGGAGGTCATGTGACATTCCAGACCTCCTCCTAGCAACAGTATGTGGAGAAATACCATTCCTGGATGAGTGAGCCCTCTGCTGGTGGGCAGAGAAAAGCTCATGCTGTCAAATCACTGAGGAGAACGATGATATCTGCTGGTGAAACAAAGGTAGTTCATTCATGATGTCACCAGCAGATACAGATTGTGAAATTACTCCCCCCTTAAGGAGCGGCCCTAGGACGCTCCACTTGATCATGCACTCATGTCCACCTGGGTCCCAAAAAACACTGGGCAAAAAGGCTGGCAGCAGATTTGTTGAGTACCTGAACAGACCAGGCAGCAGACTGAAATGGATCAGGAAAACCCACGCAAGAGAGCAAACTGAGCGGTAGGCTGGAGAACACCAGGCAAAGCAGGCAACTGAAAGCCAACAGAAAAGGCAGCAGGCCATCGAAGAAGGCATGGACTGGAGGCCATCAGGAGCAGCGGACTGGAAATCATCACGAGCAGCGGACTGGAGGCCATCAGGAGCAGCAGACTGGAAGTCATCAGAAGCAGTGGACTGGAAGTCATCAGAAGCAGCGGACTGGAAGTCATCAGGAGCAGCAGACTGGAAGTCATCAGGAGCAGCAGACTGGAAGTCATCAGGACCAGTGGACTGGAAGTCATCAGGACCAGTGGACTAGAGGCCATCAAGAGCAGCAGACTGGAGGCCATCAGGAGCAGCAGACTGGAAGTCATCAGAAGCAGCGGACTGGAAGTCATCAGGACCAGCAGACTGGAAGTCATCAGGAGCAGAGCCAGCAGAATGGACACTATCACTCAGGATGGATAAACTGAAAGTCATTTACCAGTAGGGCAGGCAAAGAAACAGACTGGATAATCTCAAGCAAAACATTGTAAGGCTGGACAACAGTTTGTGAATGCAGGGTATCCGGAGGAGACTGTGAGAACTGAGTACCAGAAAACATTTTTGAGGACAAGCTATCAGCAGGTATGAGTGTGCACTGTGCCTCAGCAGGAAACTGTGGGAGCCCACCTTCAGCAGAGCATTGAGGGAGCTGGGTCTCAGCAGAGGTAATGGAGTACAGGGCCTCAGCGGAAGCCTGTGGAAACAGGGCACTAACAGGGGTCTGTGGTGCCTGGACTCCAGTAGATAACTGTGGGAACAGGACAACAGTGGAGTTCTGTGGTGACTGTCAGTGTCAGACATCTGTGCCGATTGAACTTCAGCATAAGTCTGAGCTCTAGCAGAAGTTTGAGGGGAAAGGGCATCAGCAGAGATTCGAGAAAGCTGGACCTTTGGCAGAGCAATTAGCTGAACCTTAGATTAAATAACTGGCAGACTAACTGATTGAGCACCCGGCTGGGCCTTTGGCTGAGCTGTGGAGTATGGTTATGCTGGGACGGCAGACTGAGAGTCTGCCAGAGCAGCTGGCAGGAGATCTACTGAGACGTCTGAAGGACCCACCGCTAAACCAACTGACAGAGGTTCTTCCAAGCTGTCTGACTGGGCCACTGCCAAACTGACCAACAGGGACACTGCCAAGCCGACCGACAAGGACACTGCCAAATCTTCTCATAGAGGGAACATTGGACTGACAGACATGGGTCCTGCTGAGCTGACTGATACAGGCAGGGCAGAGGAGACTGGCACAGGCAGGGCTGTGGAGACTGGCACAGGCAGGGCTGTGGAGACTGGCACAGGCAGGGCTGAGGAGACTGGCACAGGCAGGGCTGAGGAGACTGGCACAGGCAGGGCTGAGGAGACTGGCTCAGGCAGGGCTGAGGAGACTGGCACAGGCAGGCCTGAAAAGACTGACACAGGCAGCGCTGAGGAGACTGTCACAGCCAGGGCTGAGGAGACTGGCACAGGCAGGGCTGAGGAGACTGGCACAGGCAGGGCTGTGGAGACTGGCACAGGCAGGGCTGTGGAGACTGGCACAGGCAGGGCTGATGAGACTGGCACAGGCAGGGCTGTGGAGACTGGCACAGGCAGGGCTGTGGAGACTGGCACAGGCAGGGCTGAGGAGACTGACACAGGCAGGGCTGAGGAGACTGGCAGAGGCAGGGCTGAGGAGACTGGCACAGGCAGGGCTGAGGAGACTGGCACAGGCAGGGCTGAGGAGACTGGCACAGGCAGGGCTGAGGAGACTGGTTTAGTGAGGGCTGAGAAAGGCAGGGCTGAGATTACAGGCACTGCTGAGGTGACGGATATAACTGGAACAACAGACTGGAGTATAGATGGAATGTGTTTCTGCTAAGAAAGAGTTTGTGGATCTGCAGAAACCAGCAATATAGCTTCTGGAGTCTTTGCGGAGGTTACTGGAAGGATGGAGGCTGTAGGAAAATACTTTCATTTAAATTTAGTTTCCTGGCTCAGTCTGGAGGCAGGAGTGAGTTTAATAGAGTGCTGATATGCGGATGAAATAGGCAGGTATGATGTACGGCCCAGTGCACACCGAGTGGATCCGCCGGCCGCATCCGCCTGAAAATCCGCTTGGCTAATGTCATTGAATGGGCTTGTGCACACCGGCGGTTTGAGGTTTTTAGCAAACCACAAATGAACCTCCTGCTGCACACCGCCTGTGTGCACCAGCCCATTGAAATACAATAGCCACGTGGATTAACAGGCGGATGCGGCCGGCGGATCGCATCCAAATCCGCTCAATGTGCACTGCGCCTTTATCTCGTACTCCGCACCCAAAACTGCTAGCATTTTGTGAATCTGCTAGTGGTTTTGGTGTGCACTGGGCCTAAATCCTTGTCTTGCTGTTGGATGCTGGAATGACCATGAAGTGGATCTAACAGCAGTCTGTCAGGGAACAGTTTTTTTATGATTTTTAGATACAGGCAACTCCAAGTCCATGGAACTGATTACTGAGGACAATGGGCATGTCTTTCCCTTAATGACTGGGATAGAATTAATGTTTGGTGTTGTCACGGATGGTTGCGTGGCTGCAGATGGCGTCCTTGAACCGCCCGTGAAAAAATGTGATTGCAATCGATTTTCTGTACCGATTGCGAATAAGATTGATATAATCTGGATTGGTTGTGTAGGGGCTACCTGTAGCAACCTGGGATCTCTCTTTCTCTCAGCAGAGAAATAGCAACTTCAGTGCAGGATGGCTCTGTTGATTTGCTAATGAACTAGGAACAAACTCTTGTGTTCAAGAGACTAGTGTTTATTTTTAATTTCCTGGGGACACAGGATTCTGCACTCTGGCAGAACTTCAGATACCGTATTTTTCGGACTATAAGACGCTCCGGACTATAAGACGCACCCAGGTTTAGAAGGCAAAATTCAGGGGAAAAAACATACTAAGCCTAGGTGCATCCATGGTCCAGGAGTGTCTTATGGACCTTTACCCCCTCCCCAAGATGTCTCTAAATTACACTGCCTAACTTCACTAACCACTGCTGCCCCCACTAACTATACTACATTTCACAAATCCACTGATACCACCTTCTCCAGCTACACTACACTACACAACACAAACCCCTGCTCTCCCCCAAAACACTAGCTATGCTAACCACTACAATATAAATGAGATCTATCTCACCTATCCAGCCTGGGTGGCATCTGTTCCCTGCTTCAGTAACCTGTCCCCGCAGCAATAGCCCGATGAGTTTTCCCCGCATCAGCAATGAGCCTGTCACCGCAGCGAGCAGGCAGCAGCTCAATGCGAAGTTTTCCCGTATCAGAGTGTCCGTCGGAGGAGGCAGCCACTTGATACAAAGTTTCCAGCATCAGCCAGAATGTCCGTGCGAGGAGGCAGCCACTGGATACAAAGTTTCCAGCATCAGCCAGAATGTCCGTGCGAGGAGGCAGCCACTGGATACAAAGTTTCCAGCATCAGCCAGAATGTCCGTGCGAGGAGGCAGCCACTGGATACAAAGTTTCCAGCATCAGCCAGAATGTCCGTGCGAGGAGGCAGCCACTGGATACAAAGTTTCCAGCATCAGCCAGAATGTCCGTGCGAGGAGGCAGCCACTGGATACAAAGTTTCCAACATCAGCCAGAATGTCCGTGCGAGGAGGCAGCCACTGGATACAAAGTTCCCCCGCATCAGCCAGAATGTCCGTGCGAGGAGGCAGCCACTGGATACAAAGTTTCCAGCATCAGCCAGAGTGTCCCCGCAGCGAGTCAGCAGCAGCCCGACCTAAAGTATTTCCTGAATCAGCGTGATCAGAGCAGTACAAAGACACCTTCAGCTGCTATATCGGCAGAGTCCTGTGAGGCTTCCATACTGTGTTGTTTACTGGCGCCCTCCAATCACCCGCAGCGCACGTGCGCGGGCTTATGGGCTGACACCAATAAACAACACAGTATGGAAGCCTCAGAGGACTCTGCCGATATAGCGGCTGAAGGTATCTTTGTACTGCTCGGATCACGCTGATTCAGGAAGTACTTTAGGTCGGGCTGCTGCTGACTCGCTGCGGGGACACTCTGGCTGATGCTGGAAACTTTGTATCGAGTGGCTGCCTCCTCGCACGGACATTCTGGCTGATGCGGGGGAACTTTGTATCGAGCGGCTGCCTCCTCCCTGCGGACACTCTGGCTGATGCGGGGAAACTTTGTATCCAGCTGCTGCCTCCTCGCTGCGGACACTCTGGCTGATGCGGTGAAACTTCATAGCGGCTGCTGCTATCATTGGACATATGCACCCCCATATAGGTAAAAGCTGCATTCGGACTATAAGACGCAGTGACTTTTTCACCCCACTTTTGGGGGAGAAAAAGTGCGTCTTATAGTCCGAAAAATACGGTAGGTCTCAATTGCTCCACCATTTGGTGAGCCAGCAAAAGACACTTTCCTCACAGCAGGATATCGTCATGTGCACAGCTCAAAGTGAAAATATAGCCAGTTATTGTTTGGTAAGATTGCAGCAGAATGCCACTGACTATCTCTACTAAAATGACACATTGAGGCGCAGTTGAAATAGCGCACGTTTTAACAGATCGTGGGAGTTTGTAGCCCATTCCTAAGCAGAGTTATTAATTTTGGGGCAACCATGTGGGCTAGACTCAGGATTCTTGGTCTCTGTATGATTCCCTGAATCCACTGTGTATTAATCTGTTATCAGCGCAAATGTGGCATTTATCGGTTTTGAGTTACATCGTTTTATAAGTGTAAACCTGAATCTCTCTCCAAGGACTTGAACTGTGATTGGTTTGTCAACCAGAGGGGCGGGCTTGGTCCCACCCCAAAACTAGCTTCCATAAAACCGGGATGCATACAAGGAGGAGCAGTCCTCCCCGTGTACCATCACCTGATCAAGCCAGCCAGAGGACCATGTGCTGGTGGCCATTTTCCTGAACTGAAACAAAAGGACATTTTCCATGTGCTCAGATTTTCCCAGAAAGGACATATTTCCACGAACTCTAAGTATTTTCTCCCTTTTATTCTTATACTGGCTATAAATGTTTCTATAATTGTTGATTTGAATGATTTTCTGTATATATTAATTATTTATATTGCATTTTAATAAATGATACTAACGTCATTTGTTTATTCAGCTACCCTGCTAATCAGCCGCACAAACTGAACCCTGACTTCTGAAGAGTCACTACTATTGTTGCTAGCTAGACAGAATAGAGTGTGTTTAACCGTTCTTATTTGCAGGTCTAGACTCAGCCAGTCAGTGGGCTCCTCTGTCCCATGGTAACAGAGGTGGTGGCAGTTATACCCTGAAATAGTGTGTAATTTGTAATTACCGTAACTCACAGGCTCCCTTCTAGTCGGCCTGCTGCCAAAATTCTGCGCACCGATTGCGACTACAGCTTGCATGGTTTGTGCGCTGAATCCGATTGGAAGGCACATTTTGCGGTCCGGCCACTAGGGGTCCTGTTACAGGTGTGCTCTGATTAGTTGGCTGATGGTGTAAGCAGTTGGCTGATGGTGTAATGGTTAAGGGCTCTGCCTCTGACACAGGAGACCAGGGTTCGAATCTCGGCTCTGCCTGTTCAGTAAGCCAGCACTAATTCAGTAGGAGACCTTTGGCAAGTCTCCCTTACACTGCTACTGCCAATAGATTGCGTCCTAGTGGCTGCTGCTCTGCTCTGGCGCTTTGAGTCCGCAAGGAGAAAAGCGCAATATAAATGTTATTTGTCTTGTCTTGTCTTGATTATTATTAGAATGAGACAGAATGATTTGCCAAGCAATTACTAGACCAGAACTAGATTCATATATACAAGTTTTATGATCAACCATAGACTGGACTGCATTCATGCATGCCAGTACATATGAATCACCCTTTTCTAGATAAAACTCAAGAAACCAATCCCTGTCTCTTTTAAGATAACCAAACATATGATCAATCTGTTCAGGATGATATACCAGATCAAAGCTGACAAACCTATTACTGGAACTGACAGGGTTAACCTTGGTTGCTGAGTGCTGCACAAACTGACTGCCAGGCAACTCAGAAGGACATTTTTTTATGCAAAATCCATTTCCATGCATTGATCAAAGGAAACACACAGTCAGCCTTGCAAACATTCATGTCCATTAGAGAAGTTGCAGATTCAATACATGCATTCAAAAATGTACCCTCTTTTGCAGAGTAAAAATAATTAAATGACACCCAATCATACTTTAGGCTGGTTTCACAGTGGGACGTTAAAGTCCCACCTTACAGCAGCCAGTAACGCAGCCCAACTCACAGCAATGTTAAATCAATGGGCTGTTCACAGTGCACACGTTGCGTTAGGGTATAACGCTGCACGTTATCTGAAAGTGCAGCATGCTGTACGTTATACTCCTATAGAGCTGCGTTAGATTGTTTGCATCAGTGACTAGTAGCCACATGGCTAATTACTATTCACTGCACTGTGGTGAATCATGGTGGGACTCCTAGTGTTGTCCGAAACATGAACGAATCGTTCATTTGATCCGGATCTTTTTTGTGAGTCGAATCATCTGGATCATCACTAGTGTTGGGCGAACAGTGTTCGCCACTGTTCGGGTTCTGCAGAACATCACCCTGTTCAGGTGATGTTCGAGTTCGGCCGAACACCTGATGGTGTTCGGCCAAACCGTTCGGCCACCTGTGGCCGATCCACGTCATTTCTCCGCCATTTGTCTGTTGGTTTAGCTTTGGGTAGGCAGGCAGGGTAGTTCTCTCTCCAGCCAGGCTAGCCAGGGTCCCCCCAGTCATTGTGTTGCTGCTGGGAACAGTAGTACACCGCTCACCTACACTATATAGCATTGTGTTTACTGCCACTCTGTGTACACCGCTCACCCACCACTGTATAGCATTGTGTTTACTGCCACTCTGTATCTCTGCTGAGAACAGTAGTACACCGCTCACCCGCCACTGTATAGCATTGTGCTCTGTGTCGCTGCTGGGAATAGTAGTACACCGCTCACCCACCACTGTATAGCATTGTGCTCTGTGTCGCTGCTGGGAACAGTAGTACACTGCTCACCCACCACTGTATAGCATTGTGCTCTGTGTCGCTGCTGGGAATAGTAGTACACCGCTCACCCACCACTGTATAGCATTGTGCTCTGTGTCGCTGCTGGGAATAGTAGTACACCGCTCACCCACCACTGTATAGCATTGTGCTCTGTGTCGCTGCTGGGAACAGTAGTACACCGCTCACCCACCACTGTATAGCATTGTGCTCTGTGTCGCTGCTGGGAATAGTAGTACACCGCTCACCCACCACTGTATAGCATTGTGCTCTGTGTCGCTGCTGGGAATAGTAGTACACTGCTCACCCACCACTGTATAGCATTGTGCTCTGTGTCACTGCTGGGAATAGTAGTACACCGCTCACCCACCACTGTATAGCATTGTGCTCTGTGTTGCTGCTGGGAATAGTAGTACACCGCTCACCCACCACTGTATAGCATTGTGCTCTGTGTCGCTGCTGAGAACAGTAGTACACCGCTCACCCACCACTGTATAGCATTGTGCTCTGTGTCGCTGCTGGGAATAGTAGTAAACCGCTCACCCACCACTGTATAGCATTGTGCTCTGTGTCGCTGCTGGGAATAGTAGTACACCTCTCACCCACCACTGTATAGCATTGTGCTCTGTGTCGCTGCTGGGAATAGTAGTACACCGCTCACCCACCACTGTAAAGCATTGTGCTCTGTGTCGCTGCTGGGAATAGTAGTACACCGCTCACCCACCTCTGTATAGCACTGTGCTCTGTGTCGCTGCTGGGAATAGTAGTACACCGCTCACCCACCACTGTATAGCATTGTGCTCTGTGTCGCTGCTGGGAACAGTAGTACACCGCTCACCTACCACTGTATAGCATTGTGCTCTGTGTCGCTGTTGGGAATAGTAGTACACCGCTCACCCACCACTGTATAGCATTGTGCTCTGTGTCGCTGCTGGGAATAGTAGTACACTGCTCACCCACCACTGTATAGCATTGTGCTCTGTGTCGCTGCTGGGAATAGTAGTACACCGCTCACCCACCACTGTATAGCATTGTGCTCTGTGTCGCTGCTGGGAATAGTAGTACACCGCTCACCCACCACTGTATAGCATTGTGCTCTGTGTCGCTGCTGGGAACAGTAGTACACCGCTCACCCACCACTGTATAGCATTGTGCTCTGTGTCGCTGCTGGGAATAGTAGTACACCGCTCACCCACCACTGTATAGCATTGTGCTCTGTGTCGCTGCTGGGAATAGTAGTACACCGCTCACCCACCACTGTATAGCATTGTGCTCTGTGTCGCTGCTGGGAATAGTAGTACACCGCTCACCCACCACTGTATAGCATTGTGCTCTGTGTCGCTGCTGGGAATAGTAGTACACCGCTCACCCACCTCTGTATAGCACTGTGCTCTGTGTCGCTGCTGGGAATAGTAGTACACCGCTCACCCACCACTGTATAGCATTGTGTTCTGTGTCGCTGCTGGGAACAGTAGTACACCGCTCACCCACCACTGTATAGCATTGTGCTCTGTGTCGCTGCTGGGAATAGTAGTACACCGCTCACCCACCACTGTATAGCATTGTGCTCTGTGTCACTGCTGGGAATAGTAGTACACCGCTCACCCACCACTGTATAGCATTGTGCTCTGTGTCACTGCTGGGAATAGTAGTAAACCGCTCACCACACCACTGTATAGCATTGTGCTCTGTGTCGCTGCTGGGAATAGTAGTACACCGCTCACCCACCACTGTATAGCATTTCTGTACTGCCACTGTACTGCAGCCAGTCAGCGTGTACTTTAAGGATAAGTGAAATGAAGAAGAAATCCTGTGAAAGAGGGAGGGGCAAGGGAAGAGGTGTTTCCCCTGACGGTTCACGTACAGGCCACAGTGGAGCACCGAAGAAAACCCACTCAATACCGCCCATGTTGTCCAGGAAATCAACCCTCACAAATCCAAAAGAACAGGACCAGATAATTAATTGGATGACCTCTCAAGCATCCAGCAGTGGGTTAAGCAGCACCAGCACATCACGCACGAGGTCCGAGTCCTCAGCCAGTTACAAGGAGCCAGTGGGCACAAAACTGACACAACCGGCAGCGACACCACGCACACAACTGCCAAATAACCAGTCCGAAGAATTTCCTCAGGACACAATGGGCCTTCACTTCCACCTTTCAAAGGTCAATGGAACAGCCAGAAATGTTGTGCCCGGATTCACAACCATTTACTGTGGGAAATACACCGCGCACTGAAATGCAAGGCAAGTCCGAGGACTTTGAAACCCAAATCCCAGAGCAAGTTGGGCAGGAGGGGTTTCAATTGCAGGAGGTCGGCCGAGAAGATCTGGAAGATGACGTTGGAGTGAGCTGCGCAGAGGTTGTTCTGGGGAGCTCTACTCCACGGCGGCGGCCCACAATCACATATGACGAGTTTGAGGAGATGGAAGAGGAGGGTTTGGACAATGTGGACACAGACCCAGATTTTGTATGTGAAGGAGAACATCGTCGTCGTAGCAGCACAGATGAGTCTGTTGAAGAACCCACTGCTGCACGAGTTCGCCTTGTGCCACAAGGTAGGCAGCGCGAAATTTCAGGCACCACAAGCGTGGAAGTTCAAGTGAGACGCAAAAGAGGCGCAAACAGAAATCGCCAGCAAGGCAGGTGCTCCAAAGTCTGGCCTTTCTTTGAAGACTGCAGTGAGGATGGTACCATGGTGATTTGCAAGGTGTGCAAGACCCGCCTGAGCAGGGGGTAAAATATTAACAACCTCTCCACCACCAGCATGACCCGCCACATGGTATCCAAACATCCCACTCTGTGGGCAAACGCGGCAGGACAGGGTACCAGCAACACTGCCTCCCTTGGGGTCACCAGACTCACCACCAGACCCGCCTCAGCAGCAGGAGTAGCCCAGCCATTGCATGGTTCACAACATTCACAAACATCAGACGACGCTGACACTGTCACTTTCCGGAATAGTGCTCTTGAGGTCTCCCAGTCTTCATCAAACACAACAACCAACACCCCTTCAGTGTGCAGCCCTACGGTTCAGTTGTCTGTCTCGGAGATGTTTGAGCGCAAGAGGAAATTGCCAGCAAATGACCCCCGGGCCGTGGCACTAACAGCCAGCATAGCCAAGCTTCTGGCCTGCGAAATGCTGCCATATCGAGTGGTGGAGACAAACAGCTTCAAGGGCATGATGTCAGTGGCCATCCCACGTTACGTGGTTCCCAGCCGCTACCACTTTGCGCGCTCTGCAGTACCTGAGTTGCATGAGCACGTGGTCAGCAAAATAACCCGAAGCTTGAAGAATGCCGTTGCCTGCAAGGTTCACCTCTCCACTGACACCTGGACGAGTGCGTTCGGCCAGGGTCGATACATCTCCCTTACCGCGCACTGGGTGAACCTTGTGGAGCCTGGCAGCGATTCCTCACCTGCTACGGCGCGGGTGTTGCCCACACCGCAAACAGCTGCACCGCCGTCCCTCCCACTGGATAACAACAGCAGCACTTACCTCTCTGACTCCTTCTCCTCCAACGCATCTCAAAGCTGTACCTCATCCGGAAATGCTAACCCAGCAGCAGTAGGATCGTGGAAGTAGTGCAGCACAGCTGTTGGCATGCGTCAGCAAGCGTTGCTGAAGCTGATATGCCTTGGGGATAAGCAGCACACAGGGGAGGAAATTTGGAGGGGAATAAAGGAACAGACGAATTTATGGCTGGCACCGCTGGACCTGAAACCGGGCATGGTTGTGTGTGATAATGGGAGTAATCTCATTCGCGCTTTAAGGTTGGCTAAGCTGACACACATCCCTTGCCTGGCGCACGTGATGAACCTAGTAGTTCAGCTGTTCCTGAGGACATACCCAGGCGTGGCCGATCTTCTGTTGAAGGTGCGACGAGTGGCCAAACATTGTAGAAATTCCAGTACTGCTTCGGGGGCACTCGCCAAGATGCAGGAGCGCTTCAATCTCCCCCACCATCACTTGCTGTGTGATGTCCCTACGCGCTGGAATTCTACGCTGCACATGCTAGCCCGCTTTTGCAAACAGAAGAGTGCAGTGGTCCAGTACATGACGGCGCAGTACCGAGGCGCATCCGGACAGCTGCCAAGCTTCTGTGGATCCGATTGGGCCAACATGTTGGACCTCTGCCAAGTCCTCCAAAATTTGGAGCAGTGACAACTCTTCAGTCAGCATTACCATACCACTGCTGTGTTTACTGAAGAAGTCAATGTTGAAAATCAAGGAAACAGCTGTCATGATGCAACTGGGGGAATCTGAAGGAGAAAACGATCAGCGTGATGATACCAACATCAGGCCATCAGCCTCAGGAAACGCTGGCCCCAGCAGCTATGACGAAGAAGAGGAGGAGGAACAGCTGGAGTTGGAGCAGGAATTTCATGCCACCACTGACGAGGGCCAGAGCGGTGCACGTTGGACTTCCACAATTCAGCGTGAATGGTCAGCAGAAGCAGACCAGGAAGAAGGTGACGACTATGATGCATCACAACTATCACAACGCTCACAAGAGGATGATGAGGATTCTGGCAGGACTCTGGCACACATGGCTCAATTCATGCTAGACTGCATTGAACGCGACCCACGCATTGTGCGCATTCTGGACAACACCAATTACTGGGTTTACCCTTCTGGATCCACGGTACAAACACAATGTTCCAAAACTGCTTGAAGAAAGAGTCAGACAGGTCAAAATGGAAGAATACCAGCAGGCCCTTGTGGAGACTTTAGAGAGGAGATTGACATCCTCCCCCTCCTCTAGCCAGTTGTACGCCGACAGACTGACTTCCGCAAACCCAGGACGACCAGGAGGGCAGCAAACAACACAAGCCGCAGCTAGTGCCTAAAAGGGAATGGTATCGGCAGTGTCCTTGGAGTGGGAAAATTTTCTGACACCCATGCAGCAGCCCACAGAACAGCAAGCGTGCAGATCCACCTCCAACACCGATCGCCTGGAGAAGATGGTCAAGGACTACATGTCAGATGGCGTAGCTGTGTTGAACAATCCATCTGCACCCTTCAACTATTGGGTATCGAAGCTAGACACCTGGCACGAACTGGCAATGTACGCAATAGAGGTGCTGGCTTGCCCGGCAGCCAGCGTTATGTCGGAACGCTGTTTCAGTGCTGCCGGAGGCATCGTCACAGATCGGCGTATCCACCTCTCCACAGAAAATACAGACCGTCTGACTCAAATTAAAATGAATCAATCCTGGATTGGAAACGACTACGCAACACTCCCGGACCCCAACCAAGTAACATGAACAATGAACATCTGTGATGGGTTAGCGTTTCCGGTCCCTGTTTATTGAACCTTTCATCTGTATTACATTTATGACTGCATGGCGACAAAATGCATTGCTATCCGCACGCTTCTTGTCCTCATGCAAGGCCTGGGTTGTTCTGTCTCAAAGCGTGGCCTTCTCCTCCTGCGCCGCCCTCCTCCTGTTCCATCACGTGTGCTGCTGCTGGGTTAGCGTTACCGGTCCCTTTTCCTGGAACCTCTTAACTGTATTACATTTATGACTGCATGGCGACAAAAAGCATGTTACCTGTGGAAAGAAAAATGACATTTTCCGCATTTAAAAGACATTTTTTCCTTTGAAACTTTACAATCAATTTTCTCAAAAATTATAAGCTCTTTTTCAAATATTTTTTTTCCTCTTGTACCCACTCCCAAGGTGCACATACCCTGCAAATTTGGGGTATGTAGCATGTAAGGAAGCTTTACAAAGCACGAAAGTTCGGGTCCCCATTGACTTCCATTATGTTCGGAGTTCGGCGCGAACACCCGAACATCGCGGCCATGTTCGGCGAACGTTCGCGAACCCGAACATCCAGGTGTTCGCCCAACACTAATCATCACAATGAACAATTCGGTTCACAGTGGATGTATGTCTGGAAGAAACAGGAACGTACAGAATGTACAGTGCAGGGAAAGTCCTGTCCGGCTAATCATTTCACCCAGTCTGCTTCCCTAGCAAAATGATTCAAATGATTCGGTTCAAAGATCCGGACCTTTTCAATGATCCGATTCGAATGATCCGAATCCTTAAAAAGATCCAGACTTCCCATCACTACCCTTGAGCGGCTGCTTTGAGAGCCGCATAACGCGGCTGAATCTGACGTCCAACTTCAACACCACCACCCGTTGTGTTAGGGGCACGTTATGTGACCTTAACGTCCCCTAAATCGCAACGTCTTGGTGGGAAAGTAGCCTAAGTTCATCATTTAAAGAGAGTCTGCAGCGAGAATAAATCTCGCTTCAGACCTCATAGATAGCAGGGGCATGTGTGCCCCTGCTAAAACGCAGCTATCCCGCGGCTTAACGGGGGTCCCTGATCCCCCAAATCCCCTCGGTGCAGCGGGGAAGCTTTTCCTGGTTGGGGCAGGGCTAACCGCCACAGCCCTGCCCCACGCGCGCCTGTCAGCGCGTATCTCCGCCTCTCCCCCGCCCCTCTCAGTCTTCCTTCACTGAGAGGGGCGGGGGAGAGGCTGCGATGCGCCGCTGATAGACGCGACTGGAGGCAGGGCTGCAGCCGTTAGCCCTGCCTCCAGGAGCGACCAAATCCACGACCAAGTCTTGTGGGGGGGGATTTGGGGGTGAAGGGACTGCCGTTTAGCGGCGCGATAGCGGCGGTTTAGCAGGGGCACACGTGCCCCTGCTAAACCGCCGCTATCGCGCCACTAAACGGCGGTCCCTTCACCCCAGATCTTTGAACCGTGCCCCTGCTAACTATGAGCTCTGAAGCGAGAATTATTCTCGCTTCAGAGTCTCTTTAAGGCATTCATTTACCATCTACTGAATGGGGGATCCCACTCACTCTTAATGGGAGCGGATAGGTTACCTTGAGCATAACTGGAAGATTGAACTTCCTGTGTGGAAGTAACAGGAACACAATTTGTTTCAATTGGCTTGGTTTGATTTATTACTGTGGAGGATTGGAGGATTTATTGTAATACACTGGCAGAGTTCTGGCTTGAGTCCAGGAGGTAGAAGGATCTCTTAGGGCACGTTTCCACTTGAGCAGCGCGCGTCTGCGAGACGTGCGCCGGCTCTTCTGGGTCTGCACTCTGCAGGGAAAGCAGGCGAATCCCATCAGCCGTGCCATGCACAGCTATGGGATCCGCAGCCTCCCGCGAAGATTCGGATGGAAAAGCCAGCCGAATCGCTAGCGGTAGCGTTTCGACCGGTGTTACCATTGCACCCTATGGCAGAGTTTCCCCGCACTATTTGCCTGCAGGGAAACTCTGTGGATTTGCGGCGGTTTCCGTTCAAGTGGAAACGCGCCCTTACTGCATGTAATGAATAGCGGAGATGCCGCCGCGCGGTCTGGCAGTGGGGCAGCTGTCTCCGCGTTCAGACTGGCGGTTTCCGCACAGCAACAAGTGTCTGGTTTGTCTGGACCTTCTGGTACACACAGATGGAGAGCTACGCATGCGCGTGTCAGGCGACAGGACATTTATACCAGCAGAAGGGGAATCAGCTGATCAGGCCGATCAGCTGATACCAGCTGGACTCTGGATTGGCTGAGTGGCTCGGGCGGAGCTGCACAGCACTGCAAGTATATATAGATCTTGCTTGTCAGTTGCTGGTTGTCTGCCGTTGTGAATACTTACGTGTGAGCACTCAGACCTCAGTCAGATCCTACAGTGTGTTAGAACCAGGTGGACCTGGGAATTCACACTTAGCCAGATTACGCTATTGTTATATACTGTGTCATTACTGTGTTATACTTTAGACCAGTTCCAGGGTGTTGAGACCAAGGACCTCACACCCAAGCTTAGGATTACTGTGTCATTACTGTGTTATACTTTAGACCAGTTCCAGGGTGTTGAGACCAAGGACCTCACACCCAAGCTTAGGATTACTGTGTCATTACTGTGTTATACTTTAGACCAGTTCCGGGGTGTTGAGACCAAGGACCTCACACCCGAGCTTAGGATTACTGTGTCATTGCTGTGTTATACTCTAGACCAGTTCCAGGGTGTTGAGACCAAAGACCTCTTACCCAACCTTAGGATTACTGTGTCATTACTGTGTTATACTTTAGACCAGTTCCGGGGTGTTGAGACCAAGGACCTCACACCCGAGCTTAAGATTGCTGTGTCATTGCTGTGTTATACTCTAGACCAGTTCCAGGGTGTTGAGACCAATGGCCTCACACCCAAGCATAGGATACTGTGTTATTATTTAGACTAGTTCCTGGGTGTCGAGACACCTCAGACTAGGATTGTGATTTATATCTGTTATGACCATTTGCTCGGGTGTTGCCGACCTGGCCTGCCCGACCCTTCTGGCTGTCACTCATCCCTCGAGTGTTCAGTCTGTCTGTACTACACTATTCCACCAAGTGTCAGTTAGCTGCAAGGACCTCTTGCTCATCAGAGAGTCCTTCCTGCAGTGCAGCCAGTGGCCTCTATCCCATTGGAGTCCCCTGGCTGCAGTACAGTCTGATTTCCAGTTTACCAGGGAATCACTGGCTGCCAGATTATCTCTATCTCCTCTCTCAAGGAGATAGTCCCTGCACAGCCCAGGGCCACCTGCCCCTCAGGTGGTTCCTGGCTGAGCTGCCCGTATCTCCCGCCTCACGGGAGAAAGCCTACAGTTACACCAAACACGTACACTTCATTAGGTGTCCAAGAGGTTAGCCATACTTGTATTATTGACGATTCTTCAGATCATCAATAATCAGATTCTCTCTGTGTGCTGACACCAATCGTTACACTGCAACAAGGGTTTGCAGAATTTGCAACAAAGATTGCACCTCAGTTTCTGCAACATTGCCCTGCTGCATAAAAGATTTAACATGCACAATAATTTGTGTTAATTCTTCACGAGAATATGCTGACAATTTCTTATAACAATCATATTTGCCTTACTCCACAAACAGGGAATAATATTTATTATGCTGGACGGTCCAGTCAACTTCCATAGCTGAAGCAAATGAGAATCCAGTATTAATGGAAGTAGCTGGGTCATGATTGGACTTAACCACCTTGGCGGTAATGACGAGCTCAGCTCGTCCATGACCGCCGCGGTGGATTGCTCAGGCCCTGGTGGGCCAATTTTCTATTTTTTTTTTTTAAACCATGCAGCTAGCACTTTGCTAGCTGCGTGTTGTGATCGCTCGCCGCCGATGCGCCGCTACCCACCGCGTTACAGGCCCCCACAAGACCCCTTGCGCAGCCTGGCCAATCACCTGCGCTATGGGGTGGATCGGGACTCCCTCCGACGCCGTGATGTGGATGACGTTGATGACGTCATCCCGACCATCGGCATGGCGACGGGGGAAGTCAGACAGGAAATCCCGTTCTGAACAGGATTTCCTGTTTGCTCTGATCGCCGGAGGCGATCGGAAGGGGTGGGGGGATGCCGCTGCACAGCGGCTATCATGTAGCTAGCGCTAGGCTAGCTACATGATTTAAAAAAAAAACTGCTGCGCCGCCACCTAGTGTTGGGCGAACAGTGTTCGCCACTGTTCGGGTTCTGCAGAACATCACCCTGTTCGGGTGATGTTCGAGTTCGGCCGAACACCTGATGGTGTTCGGCCAAACCGTTCGGCCACATGGCCGAACTAAGAGCGCATGGCCGAACGTTCCCCGAACGTTCGGCTAGCGCTGTGATTGGCCGAACGGGTCACGTGGTTCGGACCCGAACGCGCTCTGATTGTGTTCGGCCAAACTGTTCGGGTTCGCCTGAACGGCTCAATTCCTGGCTGAACAGGGCCCCGTTCGGCCGAATACGGCCCCCCTATGGGGTCGCAGGCATAAGGGGGGAGCATGCCCCGATCGCAGGGGGGGGGTCGGAAATTCCCCCCACCCCCTCCGCTAGCGCTCCCCCCTCTGCCCGCTTCCCCATACAAAAGAAGTGAGTGAGGAGGAGGAGTCCGGAGAGTGACGCGTTGAGGGAGGCCGGGCAGCGGGCGGTTCAGCGGTAGTACCCTTGTGGTACTTCCGCCCTTTCTCTGACCTCACGTCCTCTGCGTGATGATGCATACGAGGGTACGCGTGACGCCGAACATGCCGAACATCGCGGCCATGTTCGGCGAACGTTCCCGAACGTTCCCGTTCCCGAACCCGAACATCCAGGTGTTCGCCCAACACTACCGCCACCCTGGAGATTTTAATAGAACATCAGGGTGGTTAATTGGTTCAGTCTGTTTAATTACTGGTAAGGATCTGGCTTGATTCCAAGAGGTAGCAGGATTTTTAATGGGGGCTGATAAGATACCCGAAACAGGGTTTGTGGAATAACCAACTGAATTTGGTTGGGCTTCAGAACAACATTCCTGCAAAACAGATAAAAAAGTATTTTAAATCATGAGGAAAGGCTCTTTCTTTACACAAGGACTGGAGGGATGATCGGAACCAACAAATTCCGTTCCGCCGGAAATCACAGATTCCGTTTGTGTTAAATTCCATCGCTATGAAAATTCCGCTGGATTTTTACAGATTCCGTCTCTCTCCCTCTCTCTCCCTCTCCCTCTCTCTCTCTCTCTCCCTCTCTCTCTCCCTCTATCTCTCTCCCTCTCTCTCTCTCCCTCTCTCTCTCTCTCTCCCTCTCGCCCTCTCTCTCCCTCTCTCCCTCTCTCTCTCCCTCTCTCTCTCTCTCTCTCCCTCTCTCTCTCTCTCCCTCTCTCTCTCTCTCCCTCTCTCTCTCTCTCTCCCTCTCTCTCCCTCTCTCCCTCTCTCTCTCTCTCTCTCCCTCTCTCTCCCTCTCACTCCCTCTCTCTCCCTCTCTCTCCCTCTCTCTCCTTCTCTCTCCCCCTCTCTCTCCCTCTCTCCCTCTCGCTCTCCCTCTCTCCCTCTCGCTCTCCCTCCCCCTCTCCCTCTCCCTCGCTCTCGGAATTGCAGTTTTTGAAAAGCCACCTTACATACCATGGCTGATTTGAACCCAGGTCTCAGTGTGTAGTAAGTATCTGACTTACCCCCTAGACCACCAACCATACTACATGCTAAAGCCAGCCTAGCAGCATGTACCATTATCATCAATCCACGAGAAACTACTACACACTGAGACCTGGGTTCAAATCAGCCATGGTATGTAAGGTGGCTTTTGAAAAACTGCAATTCCCTACAAGAGGATGGATGATGAGTGAGAGTGTGTTTTTGAAAATTCCGGAAAATTAAAACATTTCCGCGGATTTCCGTTTGATAGGTATAGCAATTCCGTTTCGACCACCGGAATCGGAATTGACCTAATTCCGGCTGGAATCGCGGAATTAAGAAGTCCGCGGAATCCAGCGAGCATCCCTACCCATGAAATTAACTGCTGCAGATCCTCATAGGTATCATCTGCAAATGTATGATAGCAGAGTCTCCTTTTGTTCTTTGCTAGAACAGCATAGTCAAGGAGTTTCTCTATGTTCATTTCAATCATTGGCTGAACAAACAGAACCTCAGTCTTTTCCTAGTGACAAGTTTTTCTTTGGCTAACTCATATGTTATAAATTGAATGGAGAAACCCGCAACAAGGCAGAAATGTCACTGATTAGGAAAGAACTGAAAAACCAGGAGTAAAGAATAATGAAACAAAGTAAATGCTGTGCATTAAACTCATGCACCGCAACAATTATTATTATTATTATTTAGTATTTATATAGCTCCAACATCTTCCGCAGTGCTGTACAGAGTATATTGTCTTGTCACTAACTAACTGTGCCTCAGAGGAGCTCACAATCTAATCCCTACCATAGTCCTATGTCTATGTATGTATTGTGTAGTGCATGTGTTGCAGTCTAGAGCCAATTTAGGTGGGAGCCAATTAATCTATCCGTATGTTTTTTGGGATGTGGGAGGAAACCGGAATGCCCAGGGGAAACCCACACAGACACAAGGAGAACATACAAACTCCTTGCAGATGTTGTCCTGGCTGGGATGCGAACCAGGGACCCAGCACTGCAAGGCTAAAGTGTTAACCACTATGCCACTGTGCTGCCCATGAACAATATCTAGCAGGCAAATGTATTCAATAGGCATACATGCACAACCACAATGATCAGGTATGAACAGACAATGTCTTGCAGGCAAATGTATTCAATAGGCATACATGCACAACCACAATGATCAGGTATGAACAAACAATGTCTTGCAGGCAAATGTATTCAATAGGCATACATGCACAACCACAATGATCAGGTATGAACAAACAATGTCTTGCAGGCAAATGTATTCAATAGGCATACATGCACAACCACAATGATCAGGTATGAACAGTCAATGTCTTGCAGACAAATGTATTCAATAGGCATGCACATAATTCAGGGTATACACAAGGGCCTCCCTGCATAAGGTGATTTATGCAGAGCAAACCCAGTGTATATAATGTGCGCACACTGACCCTGGAATCTGATAAATATATATGATATATACACAAGAGATATATACAACATGAAATGCAGGACACAAAAGAGCAAGCAAGCAGAAGGTCAACAAGCGTAAGTCATAACCAGGAGATCAAACAATACCAGTAATCGCTTAGGCAAAGAATCGTCAATAATACTAGCACAAGGTCATACACGGTAGGGCTACAGAGCATAGGGATACAGGATAACTAGGAAATTCCCCAGGAATAAGGAACTCGGAACAGGATGATTAGAACAAGGAACAATGAGCTATCAACAGGTTAATGTTCAGGTCCTGGGAGGTCATGTGACAGTCCAGACCTCCTCCTAGCAACAGTATGTGGAGAAATACCATACCTGGAGGAGTGAGCCCTCTGCTGGTGGGCAGAGAGATGTTCATGCTGTCAAATCCCTGAGGAGAACGATGACATCTGCTGGTGAAAAAAAGGTAGTTAATTCATGACGTAACCAGCAGATGCACATTGTGACAGTAGATCCTCCTTTTGCAGAAATTATAGCCTCAAACTGCTTTCTGTAGGTTCCAATGAGAGTCTGGATTCTGGTTGAAGGTATTTTGGATCATTCCTCTTTACAAAACATCTCTAGTTCATTCAGGTTTGATGGCTTCCAAGCATGGACAGCACTCTTTAACTCACACCACAGATTTTCAATTATATACAGGTCTAGGGACTGAGATGGCTATTCCAGAACATTGTACTTGTTCCTCTGCATGAATGCCTTAGTGGATTTTGAGCAGTGTTTAGAGTTGTTGTCTTGTTGAAAGATCCAGCCCTGGCACAGCTTCAGCTTTGTTACTGATTCTAGGACATTGGTCTCCAGAATCTGCTTATACTGAGTGAAATCCATGCGTTCCTCAACGTTGACAAAATTCCCAGTCCCTGCACTGGCCACACAGTCCTACAGCATGATGGAACTACCACCCTATTTACTGTAGGTAGCAGGTGTTTTTCTTGGAATGCTGTGTTCTTTTTCCTTCATCCATAATGCCCATTGTTATGCCTAAATAACTCAATTTTAGTTTCATCAGCCCACAGCACCTTATTCCAAAATAAAGCTGGCTTGTCCAAATATGTTTTAGCATATATCAAGCGGCTCCTTTTGTGCTGTGGGCGGAGAAAAGGCTTCCTCTGTATCACTATCGCATACAGCATCTCCCTTGTGTAAAGTGTGCTGAATGGCTGAACCATGCACAGTGACTCCATCTGCAGCAAGATGATGTTTTAGGTCTTTGGTGCTGGTCTGTGGGTTGACTCTGACTGTTCTCACCATTCGTCGCTTCTGTCTATCCAAGATTTTTTTTTGGTCTGCCGCTTTGAGCCTTAACTTGAACTGAGCCTTTGTTCTTCCATTTCCTCAATATGTTCCTAACTGTGGAAACAAACAACTGAAATCTCTGAGACAGCTTTCTGTATCCTTACCCTAAACCATGATGGTGAATAGTCTCCGTCTTCAGGTCATTTGAGAGTTGTTTTGAGACCCCCATATTGCTACTCTTCAGAGAAAATAAAGTGCTTTAAAACATCAATCAGGTAGTGTAATTGGTGTACTGCTTCACACTGACAGACCAAACTCACTGTGTAACGCACCAGAAACAGCTGTTTGTGTAGTGATGGCCATGCTGGACTGGTGTGCACCATGGTGAGAGTGCAGGCGATGGCGGTTTTCAAGCCCATATGGTCGCCGGGCTGAGGTAGCTCAATGACAGAACAACAGTGACTGTCCAGCTGATTGAATTTGGTCTGTCCAAAATGAAGCAACAACCTTATTATCTTGGGTCAGGTGTGCCCCCCAACACACTCATATTGCCGGTCATTGCTTCATTGTGATACGCAAGCCCCTTCACCGCGGCAAGGTAATGATGACGAAGGGCAATTGACACATGTACATGCCTTTTGTTTTGTTGTTGCAGCCGCAGTGCAGCCAGAATAATTAGGCAGGCATGTACATGCACCAGAAAAAAATTACATTGCTTTTGTTAGTGGCCGCTGCTAGCAAGCAGTAGCAAAAATTCAGGAATCCACCTGCAGTCCTGGACCCTGTTGGTGGTGGCAGAGAAGGCAGTCAAGCAGCTTGCAGGCAGAGATGCTGTGTGGGGACTGGGGGCCAACTTAGTCTTGGGGCAGGCAGAGATGCTGTGTGTGGGGACTAACTTAGTCTTCGGGCAGGCCTGACCGTGCTTTGCTGACCAAGCATCCATTGTCAGATGGACCCTTAACCCAACGCTGTGTGCCAGAGATGACACCACTTACCTTTCAACATCACGGTACAGTTTGGATATCGCCTTTTTTGAGAAATAATTGTGGCCTGGTATCTTCCACTGAGGTGTGTGGCTTTGCTTTTGTGTGCTGCTTTTCCTCTGGTGGTCATCCCATAGCAGTTTGTGCTTTGTCATCATGTGCCTTCATAAGGTAGTTTTCCCTACGCGGGTCTTGGTCTTTCCATGGCTCAATTTTCGGTGGCAGAGATTACAGATGTCATTGCTTTCATCTGAGGCCGACACACACAAAAAATTCCACACTGATGAGCTCTGGAATGATGGCACTTTGGTGGCTGAGTGTTAAAGGATACCCAAAGTGACATGTGACATGATTATATAGACATGTGAATGTACAGTGCCTAGCACACAAATAACTATGCTGTGTTCCTTTTTTTTTCTTTCTCTGTCTGAAAGAGTTGAATATCAAGTATGTAAGTGACTGACTCTGTCCTGACTCAGACAGGAAGTGACTACACTGTGACCCTCACTGATAAGAAATACCAACTATAAAACACTTTTCTAGCCGAAAATTGCCCCTGAGAGCAAGAAAGAGATAAAAAGGTGAATTTCTTCTCAGTGAATATTATATTGTAGTCACTTCCTGTCGGAGTCAGGAATGAGACAGCCACTCATATACCTGATAGTTAACTATTTCAGGCAGAGGAAAAAAAAGGAACACAGCATAGTTATTTGTGTGCTAGGCACTGTAAATACTTATGCCTATCTCATCATGTCACATGTCACTTCGGGTATCCTTTAAGTGGGGTGCCAGAATCAGAGCAGGAGGAGGAAGATATGTCATGGTTCCATGAGGAAGCTGAGGAAGATGAGATGTTCTGTGTTTAATTGTCAACTACGTCCTGACAATCTTGAGGGGTTGATGGCACGTGACTTCTGAACACTGTTGTTTGGTCTAGGGCTGCACATAATCATGACAGCATGACCTCGAGCAGACCTGCCGGGTGACCTGCCTCTGGCTCTGCCACTGCCTGTTTTGTGCATATTGGGGGGAGATGAAGTAAAAGGTATGCACTGACTTGACTAATACAATGTGCAGTCACACAGGTGCAGTGAAAGGTATACACTTACTGCTGGTATAGCAATGTGCAGTCACACAGGTGCAGTGAAAGGTATGCAGTGACTGCTGGTATAACAATGTGCAGTCACACAGGTGCAGTGAAAAAGTATACAGTGATTGCTGGTATGGTATAACAATGTGCAGTCACACAGGTGCAGTGAAAGGTATGCAGTGACTGGTATATAAAACTGCATGCTGACACACAGGTGAAGTGAAAGGTATGCACGGACTGGTATTACAATGCGATGTGCAGCTGTCACACACACAGGTGCAGTGAAGAGGTATGCAGTGACTGGCAGGCATGGGCAAACATTCGGATTCGGGTGAATCCGGGTACTTGCTATCCAGATTCACCCAGTAATGCTGTGCGGGCTGGGCGGGGGGTCAAACTTACCCTTCTGACATGTTCTTTGTCCGTCCCTCGTCGCCTCCCACGATGCGTTCCACTCAGCGCTCATGTGACTACAAACACTTCCTCCTTCAACCCGGAAGGAGAAAGCGTTTGTAGTCACGTGAGCGCCGAGTGGAACGCATCGTGGGAGGCGACGAGGGATGGACAAATAAGACATCAGAAGGGTAAGCTTGACCCCCCGCCCAGCCCGCACAGCATTACTGGGTGAATCCGGATAGCAACTATCCGGATTTACCTGAATCCGAATGTTCGCCCATGCCTGGTGACTGGTATATAAAACTGCGTGCTGTCACACAGGTGCAGTGAAAGGTATGCACAGACTGGTATTACAATACAATGTGCAGCTGTCACACACACAGGTGCAGTGAAAAGGTAGGCACTGAATGTGCTAGACCTGGCAGAGTATAGCAATTAGCAAGGGCCAGCTGCAACAGACAGGGCTGTATATGCAAGTGTCAGTGGGCCACACAAAAAAAAAAAAAGTCACAAGAACATTAGCTCTCAAAAGAGCTGTTGTGGGGTGCTTCTTAAGTATCAGCAAGGAGCAAGCTAACAAACCTAACAGCCTAACGAAGCTTTCCCTAATCTGTGCAGCAACCTCTCTCCCTTCTCACACTACCTACGCAGCACACAGAGTGAGAAAATGGCCAACACTGCTGCTTTATATGGGTGGGTGGGGAGGGGGGGGGAGTCAGGAGGGAGTGCAGCCTGATTGGCTGCCATGTGTCTGATGACTATGAAGTAGAGGGTCAAAGTTTAACCCAATGATGTACTATAGGGGGCGGGTCGAACTCGCATAAAGTTTGCGATTCGACGCGAATGCGAAGCACCATTGTTTGCGCTAACAAGATCGCCGGCGAACCGTTTGGGCCATCTCTACTGGAGTAGTACTGTGCTTGTTTGTAATGTGGCCCACAATTATAAAAGTAGTAGTGGGCAGTGGGCACAGCTCTGAGTGGGTACCAGTGGGCTCTGTGGAGTGTCAGAAACAGAGATATGCAATAGTTCAAACACAATACAGTGGAAAATAAGGCACTAGAGTAGTACTGTGCTCAGGGCCGGCGCTACCATAGAGCAAAGGAGGCAGCTGCCCCAGGGCCCCAGAGCTTATAGGGGCCCCCAGTGGCTACAAGAAGGGAAAAAAATTTCAAATCGGCCTTATAGTTTTTGAGAAAATCGATTTTAAAGTTTCAAAGGAAAAAAAATTACACATTTAAAAACCTGCCGACTTTAATGGTTAATAGCAAATCCACCTTAAATGCTAGAAACCCTAAATTTGCAGGATACGTTAAGGAGATAAGGAATAAGAGGAAAAAACAATTTTTCAAAAACACCTTATAGTATATATCGATTTGAAAGTTTTGAAGGAAAAAAGTATACTTTTAAATGCGGTAAATGTCACTTTTAGTAGCTAACCTAACGGTAGTTTAATTTTACATGCATCAAACGAAAGCACAATAAATTTCCTGACGGGATTCCAGGGGGTCCATACGCAGCCGCAGCGCTTTGGCCAGGGATCACTATACAGCCGCAATATGGCTGTATGAAGATCCCTGGCATTTTTTCCTATTTTCCCCCCAAAAAATTTTATGTTTAGAGTGTGGGAATTTAAAGAAAAAAATATGTGGGGTCCCCCCTCCTGAAACTTTTTAACCCCTTGTCCCCCATGCAGGCTGGGATAGCCAGAATGTAGAGCTCCGACCGATTGGGACTTCACACCCTGACTATACCCGCTGCAAAAAAGGTCCCTTAATGCCGATTTTTGTTCCGTGGTATATGTTGGGGGGGCCCTCCAGGTTTATTTTGCCCTGGGGCCCCATTGTTGCTTAAACCGGCCCTGACTGTGCTTGGGTGTAATGTAGCACACAATTATAGCAGTAGTAGTGGGCAGTGGGCGCAGCTCTGAGTGAGTGCCAGTCGGCTCTGTGGAGTGTCACACACAGAGATATACAATAGTTTAAATCCAATACAGTGTAAAATAAGGCCCTGGATTAGTACTGTGCTTGTGTCTAATGTGGCACACTATAGCAGTATGCAGTAGTAGTGGGCACAGCACTGAGTGTCAGTGTGTGCTGTGGAGTGTCGCACACACACAGGTGACAGTTAGGTTTATGCTATGTGCAACAATCACCACAACATATTGGCCCTGTCAGTAAAGCCTTATACAGGTCAGTAGCGCATAAATTGCAGTAGTGGTAGTGTGCACTGGAAACACAGAACAGCAATCTAACAATAGCAAGGGGGAAAAAAAGCCCTTACACGCAGGGCCGTACTGAGCCTCCGGGAAATCGGGAGTGTGCCCGAGAGACCCCACCTCCATGTCTCTGGTGGGCCCCGGGGACGGGGCACATTAAGTTCTGACACATTTTTTTAAAAAAATGTTTCCCCTCCAGTGGGGGTCCCAACTCCAATCCCTCCCTCCCTCACCTCTCCCCCCCCCCCTTGAAGATTCAGCTACAGGCGCCGGGGTCCAGCAGAGCAGACGATAGAGCTCCAGCCGCCTGGTCCACGCTGTCTCCTCCTCTGTAGTCTGCAATGCTGCTCGCACTACTTCCTGATTCAGTGTGAGCAGCAGAGGAGGAGACAGCGTGGACCAGGCGGCTGGAGCTCTTGCGTCTGCTCTGCTTGACCCCGGAGCCTGTAGCTGAATCTTCTGCCACCACTGCGCTTGACTCCCCGAGGTGAGGGAGAGAAGAAAAGAGTCGGGCCCCCTCCCAGCGTCTGCAAAACTTTCCCTCTGCAGTGCCTGCACTGCAAATAGTGCACCAGCCAGCCCACCCACCATCCATCCATGTAATTAATGTTAGAACCCTCTGTCCAGGTAATTAATGTCAGCCCACCCACCCACCGTCCAGGTAATTAATGATAATCCACCCATCCTCCCTCCAGGTAATTCATTTTAGCCCAGGTAATTCATTTTAGCCCACCTTCCAGGTAATTCATTTTAGCCCACCCTCCCTCCAGGTAATTCATTTTAGCCCACCCTCCCAGTAATTGATATTAGCCTACCCACCCTCCAGTTAATTGATATTAGAACACCCACCCTTCCGGTAATTGATATTTGCCCACACTCCAGGTAATTGATATTTGCCCACACTCCAGGTAATTTATATTAGCCCACCCTTCAGGTAAAATATATTAGCCCACCCACCAGGTTAATGATTTTAAATTGACTTACATTCTTAGATTTATTGACTTAGATTAATTGACACAGGAGTCCAGGTGATCTACCAACATTTAACTACTTCGGGACCAGCACCCTCTGCCCCCTTAAGGACCAGAGGGTGCTGGTCCCGTAAACCGCCACTTCCCGACGAATTGCCGCTAAAATCCGCCGCTCCCGACGAACACGCCGCTTTGTCCCCGCCGCAGGCTGCGCTCTCTGCCATCGGTATGATGGCAGAGCGCTGTGCG
Organism: Hyperolius riggenbachi; assembly: GCF_040937935.1. Lineage (NCBI taxonomy): Eukaryota > Metazoa > Chordata > Amphibia > Anura > Hyperoliidae > Hyperolius > Hyperolius riggenbachi. The sequence goes on along the minus strand of NC_090646.1, from coordinate 38,757,244 downwards.
CCAGTCAGGAGCTGTTTTCATTGGCTCCTGACCCTGTCACTCCATGTAAGCCAATGGGAATGGCTTACATGAATGACAGGGCCAGGAGCCAATGAAAACGGCTCCTGCCCGGCGCACAGCGCTCTGCCGTCATAGAGGCGGCAGTGCAGCACATTTCCGCGCAGACCGAGCGGGGACAGCAGCGGAGACGGGCGGGGGCGTGCGGTCAATGGGACGTAGAGTTTAGTTCCAGTCAGAACCGCAGCGCCCCCTGCCCGCCGTAGATTTATAATGCGGCGGTCCGCAGTAGGTTAAAGTGTTGCAGACCCCCCCCCCCCCCCCCCTGCTCATGAACAGCCCCCAGGTACAAGTGCCTCCAGTATACGTAGCTAAGTATAGTTCTCTTCAGCAAAGGTAGCTGGGTACAGGTCCCTTCACTGGGTACAGGTGCCTTTAGCATAGGTAGGTGGGGATAGGTCCCTTTAGCATAGGTAGGTAGGGATAGGTCCCTTTAGCATAGGTAGGTAGGGATAGGTCCCTTTAGCATAGGTAGGTGGGGATAGGTCCCTTTTGCATAGGTAGGTGGGGATAGTTCCCTTTAGCATAGGTAGGTTGGGGTAGGTTCCATTAGCATAGGTAGGTAGGGATAGGTGCCATTAGCATAGGTAGGTAGGGATAGGTGCCATTAGCGTAGGTAGGATGGGTGCTCAATCACTTACCTCTCTCCAGCGGCGATTTCTGGTCTCCCCTCTCGGACTCGGAGCGCTACGGCAGGCAGCGTGCGTGGGTGCGTGTGTTGTGCCCGGTGCCGCCCCCAGCCATGACGTCGCGTCATGGCCTCTTCAGCCGCTCCTCCTCTCTCCTCCCCGCTTCCTATTGGCCAGCAGCTGGCAGCAAAATATGATAGGAAAGCTGCCGGCTGCAAATTGTGATGGGACGCGGACAAGAGGCCGCGATCTACCAAATAGGCGGTCGCAATCTACCGGTAGATACCTACCATATTATTCTGCATTTATATAGCACTGACATCTCCTGCAGCACATTACAGAGTACATAGTCACATCACTGACTGTCCCCAGAGGAGCTCACAAGCTAATCCTACCATAGTCATAGTCTAATGTCCTACCATATTATTCTGCATTTATATAGCACTGACATCTCCTGCAGCACATTACAGAGTACATAGTCACATCACTGACTGTCCTCAGAGGAGCTCACAATCTAATCTTACCATAGTCATAGTCTAATGTCCTACCATATTATTATTATGTATTTATATAGCACTGACATCTCCTGCAGCACATTACAGAGTACATAGTCATGTCACTGACTGTCCTCAGAGGAGCTCACAATCTAATCCATGTCATATGTATGGTAACTAGGACAATACTTTATCTTAAAGGAGGGGGACTCTATGCAAAGTTTTACTGCGTATCAGTGTTTCTTAATTACAATGCTGCTAAGTTCATGTAGGAAAGGGTTCTTTACAGTAAGAGTGATTAAGATGTGGAATGCATTGCCACAGGAAGTCGTTATGGCAAACTCTATACCTGCATTTAAAGGGGGCTTAGATGCTTTCCTTGCGTTGAAAGACATCCATGGCTACAATTACTAGGTTATGCCTAATGATGTTGATCCAGGGATTTTATCTGATTGCCATCTGGAGTCAGGAAGGAATTTTTCCCTTTTGGGGCTAATTGGACCATGCCTTGTGGGTTTTTTTTCGCCTTCCTCTGGATCAACAGAGGTATGTGGGGGACGGGCTGGAGTTGTACTTTGTACTGGTTGAACTCGATGGACTTTTGGTCTTTTTTCAACCAAAATAACTATGTAACTATGTAACTATGTACATTTGGCCCTATCTATGATACATCATGACCACGCCCACCTTCCGGTGCATGCTCATGCTTTTTTTTTTTACCACAATCATGGGAAGTGTGGGCCCCAGGTTGAAATTTCTCTGGTGGGCCTCCAGGGTCCCAGTCCGACCCTGCTTACACGGGCTATTGGGTTATCTAGTCGGCGAGCTAGTACTGTAGCAGCACTGCACACCAGTCTCTCTCTGACAGCTAAAGTGCACTGGACACATAAAACACCAATCTAACAATAGAAAGGGGGAAAAAACAGCCCTTACAAGGGCTATTGGATTATCTAGTTAGTGCAGAGTAGAGATGTCGTGAACCTCCGATTTTAGGTTCACAAACCTTGTTCGCGAACCTCCGCGAAAGGTTTGGTTCGCGAAAAAGTTCGCGAACCACAATAGACTTCAATGGGGAGGCGAACTTTGAAAATTTTAAAAAATTCTACCGGCTGGAAAAATGATAGAAAATATGTTTCAAGAGCTCTAATACCTGGAGGCACACCTGATTGAGTGAAATACACATCACTGCTGGAGGACCTGCCCTCCCTCCTCCAAGCAAGGTCCTTATACCATTTGACTCAGTTGTCTGCCTACACTAATTAGTTATGGGACAGCTGCTACACACTCTGCTAGGGAGTTTTTAATTAGCCTCTTGTGGGTCTCCTCCCACCTCCTTCCTACCGGAGGGAGGAGGGTCTCATCTGCCAGGGAATTATCCTATTTCAAAAACCAGTATACATCATTTCATGGCTGGGAATCAAACCCAGATCTCACTGTGTGGTGGGCAAGCACACTAAACACTGTACCACTACAGTAGTAACTGAAGCTGGCCTAAAATTTACCATTTATGCTCAATGCAATAGAAACATTAGGTTGCTTAAAGGGAACCTTAACTGAGAGTGATATGGATGTTTCCTGTAAACAATACCAGTTGCCTGGCAGTCCAGCTGATTTTTGTGACTGCAATAGTGGCTGAATCACACCCTGAAACAAGCATGCAGCTAATCCAGTCTGACTTCAGTCAGAGCACCTGATCTGCATGCTTGTTCAGGGGCTGTGGCTAAAAGTATTAGAGACACAG